>NW_026556214.1:0-39751 GCF_029017545.1 Prosopis cineraria | reverse complement strand
TAGTAAAATTTAATTCTATGACTTTATGAATTATGAACCAAATACTTATTAACTGAATGAACCTATATTAATATCTCCCAACCTATTTATAACAACAAGTTATAGTTTACTTTATATATATATATATATATATAAAGTGGTAGTTAATTATTTTTTTTAAAAAAACATTGTATATTTCATCATCTAACTTTTTATAAAATTAATTTTGATCTCTTAATTAATTTTATAAAATAATTTTTTAATCCTCTAACTTTGATATTGTTAACCTCAAATGATGATTTTTTTTGTGATAATCATTATCGTTTAAAAAAAGCATTTAATATATCCACATTTGAAAATGAAACAAAACCTTATAAAATTAAGAAAATTAAACTAAAACCTTGTGTAAAGTTACAAAGAACCAAAGATACACTTTTGCATTATTAAAAATAATCTAAGAAGTATTTCTCTTTGCCCACAGCTTTTGAAAAGGTGCAGCAGAAGACTATGTATGATTAATTCGAATGAAATTGAATTTCCATAGCAAAATTTCAACTTAAATATTAAAGGAAACAACTGTCAAATACTTGAAGCTAGAGTGCATGTGGGTTTAATAATTTTTATTAATGTTGACTAGTCCTATATTCTTTAAATAATTTCAAGTTATATTGGACGACTTTGTTAATTCAAAGCAAATTGGATTTCCACAGGAAAATTCCAACTTGAATATAATATTTAAAAGAAGCAAAATGTCAATGAAACTAGTATTGTTGAAGTAATTTGTATTCATATTGACAACCATTATTTTTTGGTCAAATTAAAACTCAAACACTTGAACCTAGCATTTTTGTTCATGTTGACTACCACTCCCTTTTCTGTGCAACTTTGATTTTTCTGTTGTGTTATGAGAAAAATGCGACTGAGACTGAGAAATAATCAAAGGGTTGAAACTATCTTAAATGAACATATGGTTGCGTGATGAAATTACAAAGTCAAGAGTTTATTGGAATTTCCTTGAACGTATACATATATAAAGCACGTGTATTTTTATTGATTGAAATTAAACTTCAAATACCATAGAAATTTGATGAAAGAGATGAATTGCATTTTTAATTATCGACAAACGCGCGCGCGCGCACATGCAGAGAGTTTGAAGAGAAACAAATTAAGAGAGAATGTTCAATAGCTCCAGCACGACGTGGAAAAACGTGTGTCTGAATTTAGTTTTCGTATGTCCATATTTGATTGAAAGGTTAACGCTATTATTGCAATTTTATCTAATTGAAAGTTCCATATTTAAATGTCTTAAATAATGTACAGTAACGCAGCTTGATCGACCTGCAAAGCCACTTTGAGTACTCGACCTTTTTTTATCCCCAACAGCACGCGACGTCTCGATCTCTGGTAAAATTACAGTTTACAGATCTCAACAATCAAGATGGCTGATAAACAGACAGCTTTTTTATGGTATTAATTAATTAGTTTTATCGACACACTTGTTGATCTCTCCGATATGTATTACACACAACTTTATTTTTATTTTTTTGCATGGGCAGCCGGTATTATGGAGCTATTCTATTTCAATTAACTGGAGGATTTACCAAGGCTCTAGGCTTAAATTCGAAACTTCAACCTTGTTTGCTTAAATCAAATGTTTGACAAGAGGATGGATCTGGTAGCAAATGAATGGGGTAATTAATTGAAAATAAAACGTGAAGTGGAGGGCCAAAAAAACTATTTTAAAATTTTTACAAGTAAAAAATCTCAGGTTTTTTCAAAGGATTTCAATTGTACGATGTGGGGGGCAAGCACCTCTCCTTATCTCCTGGATCTGTCCCTCACAATGGCACAAGCATAGCTTTATATGTTCCAAAATTTAAAACACTTTATCCCTCAAATTGAAAATTATCATACACTATTATTAATATTGTATGATCTTTCAATTTCTCTCATTTCTTCTTCATACTTAGGTTGTAATAATTTTATAAACTAAGAAATACTCTAAAGTCAACCCCATACAAGTTCAAGACACAACCCACTAGATCCCATAGTTTATAGAAAGTATAGAAATAATGGAGATAAGGCAAAACATATCATGTGTATTGATTACCCTACTAATTGCATTATATGGATCACATTAGTAATCACCTTAACAATTAATTAATAAATTAAAGTTTTTCATTATTTTTGACTCGATCAATTAAGAGTAAAGAATAATTGACAGCTATAAAATTGTATATTGAACCTCTACTCATCATGTTCACTTGTGTAGTTCACTTATCATAATTTACATAAGTTCAAAAAACCAATCTATTTGGGTTTAATATTTAATTAATGCAAATTCATATATATATATATATATATATTTCATAAATATTCCAACATTATATCCGTGAGCACAATTTTAAGAACAAATTTTTGAAAAGTTTAGCTTTTATTGCAAGTAGAAATGACTTCATATTTCGTCTTTTATATTATTCCTCCATTCATGTTGAATTGACCTGCTTCAAACTAGTTTCTCTCGATTCTCATTACACTAAACATGAAGGCTACCTTACCTAACATATCAACACTTATAAGTTTTTGAGCAAACATATATGACATCAACACCTTTAACGCAGAAGTTTAAAACCATTTGGAACTTCACTTGACAGCATGCATACTTCGTGCAGCAAATAATTAAGGCATTAGTTACTCTCATTGAACAAATCTTGGGCCTTGTTAGTTATTAAATCTCTATATATGTGAAGCATTAGCACACAATCACTTGTTTGATTATATTTCCTAATCTCCTTAATTATTTATTTGTTTAATTACTGTCACCACCACTAGGATGTTCCATATTCTCACCAAAAACATGGCGCTATGCAGCAAAAAACTCAGATACCGATGACATAACAGCAGAAACAACAAGGATCCAAAGTCTCAATCTTGTGGAAAAATCATTGGAGCATAGAAATTCATCATAAAGTGTACCTTGAAGCTTCTGCAATGAATTGGCTTTGGAGACTGGACTTTGAATCCAAGTCTTCATTGAAGCTTCTATGTATACAATAACCCTATTCAATCAAAGCTGGGTGCTGTTCCTTGAAGCTCATGCAATCACTGCCTTCTTCCTTGAAGCGTTTTTTCAATCTGCTTAGGCCATCCATACACATCCAGGGAGACATAATGTTTAGGGTTAGTCATACGGAAAGGTTTTATATGTTCAAACATATCAAGAGTGAGGGAAAACACAGACAAGCCATTAAATGCATCTTTTTATACTTTTAAGTAATAGCATGCCTTTCCAATAACTTCCAACTACGAAAAATAAACCAGAACGTAAGCTGATGATGAGAGGGCTCAAAAAAGAGTGGGTGTGTAATGTAACAGTATCGCTCTAAAGGACAGACAATGGGTACTGAATCAAAGTCAGATTTGGATTTGTTAGCAATCTGAGAGTAGGATTGGAATTAAATCTCTGCGACTGAAAATGAATTTGGTATTCTTTTAGCAGGTATATTTTAAAGAGTGATGAATATGAGGTTCTTTTTCATTCATCACAAACTGTTTTACATGTAAAACTTATCTCAAGGGTAAGTGTTAGGGTTATAGGTTATCTACGTGTATGTAGAATTGAATTGATATAAGAAGTCCCATATTGGATAATTTTAAGCCTCAAACGATCTGGTATGCACAAGTTGCAGTCAAGATTAGTCCCATTTTAGATTTCTAATGTGTGCATAGTTAGCAAAAAACTACAAACATGAAAATATAGTAACTAGCAAGAGACACTCCTGGTTAATATAAGTGAGATTCTTATAAACATTGTATAGCCATGTGGATCAAATATGTGTGTGTGTGTGTGAATTAGTGCCTTATTTCCCATCTCTTCAAGAATATATATAACAATCTACATACAAGCCCACAACATTTTGACGGAAAAGAAAAGATTTCTGATTATGCAGAAAAAGGCTTCATTATTCACCACTAATAATACAGTATAAAATAGTAAAATATATTTATAATAAGTTGCCCAATTCACAAGTCAGCTCAGAAAACTTGGTGACCCACCTAAACAAGTCAAAAAGTGTGAGCCAGCAATGTCCTATAAGAGAAGTAAAAGGTACGTTATTGAATAAATACAGGAACAAAGCAACTGGCATCGTGTCCCCATAAGAATGATAATTTATAAATACAACCATATGGCAAATAAATATGTGCGTGTTATAAAATAAACACGAGCTATGTCATAGACATATCACATATATATATTATCAATGTCTTTGGTCTTGCAAGCACCTTAATTCATTGGGCCACCATATATACAGCTGCTTTTAAAATAGCATCTGTCAAACCTTAATTCATTGGGCCAGCATATATACAGCTGCTTTTGAATTAGCATCTGTCAATTTCTTAGCCTTGTTCCTTAAATGATCCTTCTTTCTCCTCTGTCCGCAACTAAATTACCAAAAGAAAATTATGATTAAATATTATAACTTGACAAAATTCACTTTTTTAAAAAGCATAGTATATTATTTTGGCCCAAAAAAAACATAGTATTAAAAATTGGGTTAATTAACCTGACCATTTGAATCAACAAACCATTGAGTTAGTGATTTAACTGATTTAATGAAATATTTTAATTTATCCATGACTACTGTGACCATTGTTCAACTATAATTTTGATTATTAATTTTTGAATCAGTATAATTGATTTGATTTTCAGTACTTTATTTAAATCATCTAGTAGGAATTCATGGATACTGCAAATATGAACATATTACAAAAATAAACTCCTGAGTTTAATCTGATAAGAAAAGTCAAAACAGCTTGTTACTCGTCTCTTTCAACATTAATATTATATATGGTTGCTCGTCTCTTTCTGTGACTTACGCTTTGAGTATGCGATAACATTTTATGACGTTATTTGCATAAACTTCGTGTTTTCTGGGTTCTTCAACTTGACACTAATTAATATTCTTGATATGTATAATTATATATGATCACTTTCTTCCAAACTAAAAAGAGAGAGAGAGATTAAAAACATTCCATGTGACTCTAAGATGGTGATCATTAGGTCAGGCTCGTGATTCGGACAATACACCAACATATTAATTCCATTTAGCTTCGCCAATTTATTGGCTAACACTTCATACGTAATTATCCGTAGTTTTTTTTTCTCTACTGCATTTGGACCCAAATAAGTATAACGAGTAGTTGTCACACTTAATTATCTGTGTGTATGTGTGTGTTTTTTTTTTCCTCTTTTGGATATTGAGTAACTTCTTAATTCTTAATTTTTTTTATCTTCTTTATCTCAATCATTGAGTCAATTAATTTATAATTCATATACAATAAATAAAATATTACCAAACTTAATGTAAGTCTAAATGATCCAGGCTAGATATGGATGATGTGTCCTGAAACTAAGTTTTTGATATAAAACAATTAATTTATTTATTTAAATAAAAAATGTCCGTTCTCAAATCCTAGCAATTAAACTTGTCATCTACTTGTTCTTATACAAAGGAACAAGCCTCAGCCTCAAGAGTTAACAATTTCTTTAATTAATGAGGGTGCCACCTGATCCAAGAACTCTTTGCGCCAATTTTTCTTATGATTGATTTGTTTATGATTACTGTTTTTATGAAATTATATCCTATATGATTTGTAACTCTAACAAGTTTTACTTGAAAAAAAAAAAAAACTACCAGACATAGCTGTATCACTCTTTTTTTTCCCCCCTAGTGCTAGTGCTGTGGAGGTTAGCGAGGCCTACATTTATTTATTAGTGACATTACATATTTGTTTTAGTCTAAACTTGCTGTTTTAATGAAAAAGACAAAAAAAAATGCAGGTTATTATTCATATAAGTGTCTTTTACACAGAATTTAGGATAAATTCATTTTTTTACACTCTTTTTTTATTAGTCTCTATATATTAAATGGATGAAAATTTCTTTTTTTATATAAAAAAAAGTTTAAGCAAGTTGGACCTGGGAGCTCTTCATACGCTTAAGAAAAAATTCTTGCTTAATAGAATGAGACCTTTTGCTATATATATATATATATATATATATATAAAGAATGAGACTTTCATATTGTAAAACTTCTCGGATGCATGATGGCTGAAACATGAACATATTTTTACTCACAAGATTTTTAAGTTCCACCTTCGTGTCTTATAAACTTTTAAGCCAAGGATTCTTTTCATATAGATCTGCAAGGAAATATGTGGCTCAAAAACAAAAAATACTAAAAGAAAAATCAATTGAATTTCAAAGCAAAACATTTGTCATGCCGCAAATGTACATGATAAGGTATTTCAATAAAAACTTGCTACTTTTTATAGTTTGTTATTTCTATATATAATAAAAAATATAAACACCTTATTTTGTTTTTGAACTTATTATTTATGAAAAAATTTACAAGTAATTTGAAAATTGTATAAATAAAAAATCTGTTAAAAATGATACCATAAAAAGTTAATATAAGAGATTTATGAAATGGAAAGTTGAAAAAAAAAATTATGATGTGAAAAAAAAGACCAGCATGACCAAAAAATATTTAAAAAAAATTGAAACAAAATTATTGTTGGCAAAAAAAAAAAATCATTGTCCCTACTATATTGTTGATTTTACTGTTCATGAACAGTGAAAAATTATATTACATTTTATATAAGATTATATTTTGGCCGCATATTACTTCAGTAATTTCAAAGTCATTTCAATTTTATCATAATAAGCACCCATTGCAAGAAGTTGACTTAAACGTTCCTTTAATCTTTTGTTTGGTTTGCCTTTTAAAAAAGTAGTTAATAGTTGTTCACACGTGTACACAACATCCTCTTCTTTATTTCTTCTTAGTGATTTTTTCATGAGGATTAAAAAGCAACTTTTTTTTTAAATTATAAATTTAAAAGTATTTGAAATTTTAAATTTATTTTTGATGCAATATCATTCTTATCATTAATAAAAGTTAACATTGACAGTTGGTTAAAAAAAAACCTCAAAAAATTATAAAAGGACTCAAAATAATATTATAGAAAATGAACAAGAAAATTTTTTAATTATTTTTTGTAATTTTTTATTTTTTTATAATTTTATGGTTAACTAATGATCAATCTTAATACTCTTTTCATCCTAAATTATAAAATATTTTTTAATAAAATCTTATATATTAATAAATCTCATTAAATACATTTAACAATCTTTTTTTAAATAAAAATATAAACTTCTAAAAATAACATTCATTTAATAACTTTAAATTTACATTTAATTAGCATTAAATAGAGAGAGAAAGTGCAAAATTAAAATAAATATATTTAATAAAATTTTAATATTTTCAAAGTGTTTTATATTTTATGATTGTAAATCTTTTTTAAAAGTATCTAATAGTTGAAAACGGAGGAAGTATTTGTTAATAATAAAGATAAAATTACACCGTTTTAAAATTTCAAAAAAAAAGATTATACTAGAAATGAGTTTAAAATGTTATTGGATTTAGTGTATTTTATAATTTAAAAGTAAATTTGTTATTTAATTTTTTTATAATAACCTTATTCGTCGTGATTTTCTACGACTGAATATTTCGTTCATACAAGATTTGAGAGATTTTTAGTCCAACATTTTGTCTCTGACAAATTTCTTTTCTTCTTTATATCGGTTTGTCGTTTATTGCTTTTAGTTGAAGTTCCTATGTCGTTCAAGATGCCAATTTGAGAGCAAATAACACACATCACCAAAACAATTTGGCCTGATCACACAATGACCTATTCCCTCTTGTCTAAATTATAGGACAAATATAACTAACTCTGGGTCGTCAAAAAATGATAGTTTTTTAAATTTACAGAATAAATATTTTACTTTTCAATTTTGTCATTCCTATTAATAACCACAATAAACTGTGTCTTAGTAATATTGAGAAAAAATAACTATTACTCTTTTAATTTTATTTGAGTCACTTCTGATATTTTTTTTTACTAGGATTGAGGAAAAATTTAAAACTTATTAATTTTTTTTAAAAATTCAATAAGCTTTTAATTTTGTTCCTATTATAAATAGTACATGCTTTAATATAATAATTTCTCTCGCCGACATTGATATTTAATGGATGGCAAATGAAAAAATCTGTGATAAAAAGTTTGATGATTGACTTATAAGCAAAATTAAAAAAAAAAATCTTCTCTTTGTCATATAAGCTCAACTATGAGTATTTTATAATTAAAAAATATTAAAAATATAATGTGGGATTCATAAAGGGTGAGAAAAATGTGGGATAATGAAGAAAGAAATCTTTAAAATTGAAAGATATAATTGATTTATAATTAAATTTAGAAATATTTGTGATCTTTTATGTATAGTTCAAAGATAAAAATTACCCTTAACTCTAGTTTAATTTACTCATAAATATTCAAAACTATTATTAATTTCTTATCACGTAATTTTTAAAAAATTTAAAACTATGACGTTAAGTATTCAAAAAGTCAAACAGAGATACAATTATAAATAACAAAAAATTCTCCTATTAATTGAAGTTTGTGAAGATATATATAATTAATTTAAACTTGAATATCTTGTAAAAAATAGTAAAAGTTATAAACAGCAAAGTATACAGGAAGAGTGAATGAAAATAGATAAATCAATTTTATTTATATTCTCATTTTAATGCCACTCATCCTTACTTCAGAAATATTTTACAACTTTTACACTTCAATTTATTTAAATTTCTTTAACAGTTTAATCTGTGCACGTGATGTAAAGTATGGCAAATATTATTGATTTAGAAGTTAGGACGGCAGAATACAGTTAGATGTACAATCATATGTTAAATTTTGGTAACGCCTAACAACTTTGGGGACAACGATTCATCAAAAAATAAATATATCTCCAACTAATACCAATAACCTTTTAATAATATAATTATTGCATTCATGTAATGTCTATTTGATTCCCAACAAACCCTCAGTAAATATCTTGTTTTTATTTCAAACTCACTTATCTATATATATAACCCATATATCCCTTTCTTCAATTTCATTTTCACATTTTATTTCCCTAATTCATCATTAACATTATGATCATAAAATGGAATATATCTCATTTAGTATGAGTTGTGCTCAACATGATAGGTGATACCTATAGTTTTATATGAATTTTTAAATTTTTTCTTCCAAATAATGCTTCTAAAAATATCTTTTGTGTGAATACAAATACAATGATAAACTATGGCATTCTTTCTCAAGGAAAAAGTAGAGTAAATTACTTAATAATTACATCTGGTAAAAATAATAATTAATAATTACATAATTAAAACCATACATGTGTTCATGTATATTATATGGCATGTGAAATGAGTTATAGTATTAATTTTTTTATAACATACAAAAAAAGTGACTCGCTACATATTTTATATACCTTTTTTAGGGCATCCCGTAACTAAGACGGGCAAGATCAAAAAGAGTTATATATATATATATATATATATTAATTATTTACATTTAATTTATATATCATTCATTCCCAACGGACCCTTAGCTATTTGCTTTTTACTTCAAAGTTCAAACTCATCTCACCCAGACACCTATCCCTATCTTCAACTTCATTTTCACATTCAATTATTTTCCAATACATCATTATTATTATAAGCTTAAATGGAACATAGACGCATTTAATGTTCCAAAAGAATTTGTCAATATATATATATGTATGTATGTATCTGAAGAGTTTAGTATTTTCGCATATCAACTGTAATTTTACATCTCTTAATTTCTGAAATGAATTAGCTGGACATTAGTTTAACTGGAATGTTGGACAGTATAGGACAAAAGAAACAAAAATTGGAATGCTCCGTATTTTTTTAAAAAAGGAAATTTTTGGTTAAAATATTTAATTTTGTTAGGGTGTTCATGCATGAGTAAACTTGAGTTGATATGAAAAGATTCATATGGAATAAAATTATGATTAATAACTAATATACCAATAAAAGAAAAAGGCCTGTAAAAACTTAAATTTTGAATTAAAATATGCTTTCCATGAGTTTGTCTCGAGTGCTCATTACAAGTGATGAACACTAATGAGATATGGGCAATCAAATTTAAAGTTCCATTTTTTATTTTATTTTTTTTAAAATAAAAATTTTAAAAATTAAAAAATTTTATAAAGCTAGAAAAATAGGTTGAGCTCGTCGAGTTGACTTATTTAAGCCTAAAAATAACTAAGATTGAATTGCTGATTTAGAGAGTATAAATTGAATTTTGAATTTAAAAGAGCCAACCCTAATGCCTAAAAATATAATGGCCATCCCTTTTGGGCTTTACTACTACCACCACCACTACCATTACCACTACCACTACTTCGACTACTACTATTACTATTATTGTTACTGCTACTGCTACTGCTACGACTACCACCACCACTACCATTACTATTGCTGCCACCACCACTACTGCTGCTGCTGCCACCACCACTACCACTACCACTACCACCACTTATTACTATTGCTGTTGCCGCTGTTGCTACTAGTATTATTATTATTATTATTATTATTATTATTATTATTATTATTATGTAAAAACATGTAAAAAAAAATGATCCACCATGAAAGTTATATGCGAAGATTGGCTTCATCACTTGCCACAAGAAGATTGCCAATATCAAGGGCAAATAACATTTTATTTTTTTTATGAATATTCAAATATGAGGACATCATCTATTAATGTTAGATTAGGTGAATCAAGTTCTAGAGCTTTAAACGTTATAACTCATCATACAATTTATTTAAAATTTATTTTTTTATATTTAATTTTATGTGTAATAATTTTTTAAAATTATAAATATATATGTTTATTAGGTTTCCCTTTGGCTTTGAGGGTCAGGGCTAAGCTTCAAAAAGAAGAGTCTTAAAATATTTTTGAGCCTAGTCCATTTAAATACTTGTCCTTTAAGTTAAACACTTTAAATATGAACTGTCTAGAGTAAATTTAGATAATTAATTAATAAAAATTATTAAAAAATTAATGTTGAATTTAGATAATCTAAATTAAATGTAGACTGTCCCATTAATGATAAGAAGATTTGTTAATAAATATTAAATAAAAATATGAATTATAAATTTTAAATCTTGACCTTCCAGATCAGGGGTGAGAAGTGAAATGAGCAGTGAAGATGATTCTGTTTTTCCATTGCTCTTCACCCATTTAATCTATTCTCGCGTTACAGTAGCTATCCAAACACATTTTAAATTAGTTTTTCTTAGGCAAATATGATTTTTAATCTAATAAACGCTTTAAGATCAATGTGATGCGGTATAAATTCTTTTAAAAATAATTTAACATTCAGTTAACTCTTTTACACAGAGTTAAAAACATTTGATTAAACACAGTTAAATTTTTTAAAATGTCAACTTACATTTAACAATTTTTTAATTATATACATTATAAATGGAGTAAGAAATTGGAGAGGGAACAATCACCAAGGATGCGTGTGTTTGATAAAATTTCAATGCTACAAGTAATTCCAGTTCATGTGGCTGAAGCATCGATATTTATGAAGTGCAAATGTGAAACTAAAGATGAAATGTGAAAACTGATCACACATGGGGCATTAATCTGTGTAAGCGTGCAGTTCACGTACGTTAGGTTCTATACACAAAAGAAACTGACTTTATTGGTCGGTGATCATTACTGATCATAAATTGAGGCAGAACAAGAAAAACGAGTTGCCACCCAATTTACTTGCAAAGTACATCAAGAAAAACGAGTTTTTTTTTTTTTGCCAACATCGAGAAAAATAAGTTGATAATTGGTACTCCATCTCTATATGTAAAGTATTTTTAATTGAGTTTTACATATCAATAAAAATTTATTATTTAGTTAAACTCACATAAAACACAATAATTTTTCAGTTTTACCCTTAATAATATCATAATTAATATCATGATGGTGGTAGGAAAAATATATAATTAATTATCTATCTCATTTTTCAAGAGAAGGATCTAATTACTTAAAAATATTATTATTACCTCTTATATTTAGGGGCAAAATAAGTTTTTAGAAAATACTTTATATATAGGGACGGAGGGAGTATATTCCATCCGTTTCTATTTATAGGAAAAATTATCACTTTTTACTTATTTTTTTATATAAATAAAATCACCTATTTTAATAAGCATTTATTATAATTTTTTATATCACTCTTCATAAGTTACAGTAATGAGAAATAATTAATGAATGTTTATGTTGATTAACATGAAGTATTTTAGTCCAATTTTTTATTTTGAAACATAATTCTTATGATTATTATTAAATTGTGTGATATATTTTTTTTTTGTATATAGAAATGGAGGGAGTATTTGTTAAAAAAAATGGATATCAAATTAGTAATGGCAATATATAATGCTCATATATATATATATATATATATACATATATACATATATATGCATATGTATATGTGGAATACTGATATAATTAGTCTCGCATTCAAGACATGCTTTACGGCCTATAAAACACTCATAAAATTACTTACAAAAGATTTATTATCATTTATGAGCATGCACATGTTGGCAATAGAATTTGAATTCGTCACATCTAAATATAAGCTATATTATGTTATTTTTATTTAATAGTATTTAGATTATCGTTGATTTTCACTTTAAAATTTACATTTTTTATTATTTCAGATTTTAATATTATAACAGTGACAAAAAAATTAAATTATAATTTTTTTAAAAAATAAATGATAATTGAAATATGACTTATTGAAAATATGATTCAAATGTGCATACTCCTATTCTGTTTGGTTTACAGCAAAAGGTAAACTAAAGGAATGGAAAGGTAAAAGAAAAATATAAGACTTTAAAAAAAGGTACCCTCTCTGTTAAAAAATAGAAGACATTTTTTTAAGAGTTAGATGTTAAAAAATATAAAACATTTTTAGTTTTTGAAATGTAATCATTGCTTTTTTTTTTAAAGTGTTTCTATTGATGAATGAATTTATATTTATTGTAAGGTGTTTAATGAGAGTAAATATAAAAAGATGGGATTAGTTTGAAAGCAGGTACTCCATTTTAAATTATAAGACACTTTTAGATAAAATTTTTCATACCAATAAATTTCATTAAATACACTTAATAATCTTATTTTTTTAAAATAAAAATATAAACTTTTAAAAATATCCATAATTTAATATATTAAAAAGAGAAAGGATATGAATTAATCATAAAGAGAAAAGGGATAAAATTGAAATCGAAGTATTTAACAAAATTTTAATTTATCTAAAGTGTCTTATTTTTTGGGATGAAAAAACTCCTCTAAAAGTGTTCTGTAATTTAGGATGGAAGGAACAACTACTTTATTAAAAAATGAGATTTGATTAAAAATATCTTACACTTTTAAATGAAATGAGTATTTGAATAGCTATGAAAATGAGTAATATTTGACGGAAAAGAAAATGTTTGGTTTGTATAAAACATGGGAAAGAAAGGAAATTGGAAATAATAGATGCTAAAATGCCCGTACCTATAAAAAAAAAAAGGAATGTAGAAGTCCAAAATAGGCTTTTATACAATCTCACCTTGATAGATATAAATTTATATAAATTAATTATCGATGATTGTTTGGTCGAACGTTTCTTTCCAACTAGTAAAAATATAAATTTTAAACCTTACAGGGTGAAAAAAAAAAAAAGCTTTGTCACAAATGACTCCCAATTCTCAATTTTAATTTGGATATCACATAGATAGTCATATAAAACATATTTAAATTGATTGAAGAAATTATTGCCAAAATTGATTGCAGCGCATAATCAAAAACCAATTTTGCTTTGGAAAAATGATGAAAAAAATCTCTCAAATTATAAAAATAATAATTTGATTTCTAAAAATACTATAATTCTACTGAAATACTATATAAAAATTTTTGTGTCAATAAATTTTAAATTGAAAAGATTATTTTAATTTTATTGATAAGTTGTGATTTTTAATTTGATTCTTTAAATAAAAGTTATTATTTTTTATATAAAATTTGTGATTGAGGCTTATTATTTTAAAAATTTATTTTTTAATTATAAAAATTATACTTGATAAATTGTGATTTTTTGGTTAACTTTTGCGATTTATAAAATAAAAATCGTTATTTCTTTAGTGAAAGTTGATTGAGGCTTATTATTTTGAGATAAAAATTACACTTAATAAGTTGTAATTTTTAGTATAATTTTTATGATTTATAGAACAAAAACTTTTATTTCTCAAGTAAAAATTATGATTGGAGCTTATTATTTTTAATAAAAGTAAAATAATTTTTTTACTTTAAATTTTATTGACAAAGAAGTCCATAGAAACTTAAGTGAAATTATGACATTTTAAGAATTATCATTTACTTTCTTCATTAAAAAAATATAAGGCATTTTTTAAAGGGTTAAATATTAAAAAATATAAGACATTTTTAGTTTTTCAAGGTGTAATCATTGCTTTTTTTAAAAAAAATATTCATATTAATAATGACTTTATATTTATTGGAGGATATTTAATAGGAATAAATATAAAAAAATAGGATTAGTTTAAAAGTAGGTAATTATTTTATTGGAAAGTGAGATTCAATTAAAAATACTTTATATTTTTAAATAAAAAGAGTATATAATTTAAAGAAATTTTAATTTATTTTCATTTTTTTTTTGCTTTTGAATGAGTCAGAACCTTTTTAAGTTTATGGTTGGTGGCTTACAAGTTATAACAAATAGCATACATGCATGTGATTTGAGAAATATACCAAAGAGTATGGTTAACTTAGATTATGCGAACTCGTGAATCTGAGTCGATTTGACTCTTTTTGGCAATCCTGTATATAGCCTTATGTAATATACATACTAGTATTCATATGATTTATGAATAGTAAATTAGAAAGAAAAATATATTATAATTTAAGGAAAACAAAACTCTAAATTTTTACATTTTACCTGAGTTTCCTTATAAGTTATTGTATTTTTTTTTATATTCTAGATCTTTATTTTTTTAGTATTCTAAGTTACTTCATGATTGATGTTATAAGAACCTAATGTAAATGAAAAAAAAAATGTAAGAATTTAAAACATTACAAAAATAATAATATGAGGATTCATAACAAAACTTGAACAAAATGTAAGAATTTAAATTTATATTTTTTTAATAATTTATAAATAATGTATTTGGAATTAGTATTTTTATATATATTTTTATCCAGGAATCAAAAAAAATTATTCACGATCAATATAATAAATCATTATACAAAATAAATTATTATTAAAATGAGTCCCCGAGTAATGAGATTTTTCACGGAAAAGTAGCCCACCGTTGAATTTATTGGAGAGCTGTGAAGTTGGGTAGGAGGCAGTCTCCCATTTGCCACTCTCAAGTGAGCGCATATATCCGCTTCCAGCCTGGCATGCGACAGCTTTTTGCCTTTTACTCTCACTGGATAATTTTTTATTTATATTTATATTTTTTAAAAAAATATAAAATATTTTTAATAAAATTTTATCACTTAATAAAATAACTAATTATTTTTAAATTAATTTTATTTTTTATATTTACTTCTATTAAATATTCTATAATAAATATAAAATTATTATTAATAAGAATATTTAAAAAAATAATTATATGATAAAAAATTAAAAATAATTTATATTTTTAAATATTTAACACTTCAGAATATATTTTATTTTTTGTGATAGGGGAAATACATGAGCAACATTGATGTCAAAAGCGAAAAACTTTACCTATTGCAATTACCGTCGATTTGACATTTTAATTTTTTTTTAATTTATATGGTTAGAACAGGTGGAAGTTGTGGAATTTATATTAAAAAAATATGGAGTCTGGGCCATGTGACGTCATAGTAAAAAATGAACATGCAAAAATTTTTAATTTATACACGAATCATAATAAATACTCTTTTTTTAATATTTGTTTTTTATTATAATATATACTCCTTTCATTTAAAAATATAAAATATTTTTAATTTTTTAAAATTTAATCATTATTTTTTTTAAAGTATCCCTATTGATAATAGTTTTATATTTATTGTAAGATATTTAATAAAAGTAAATATAAAAAGATAAGGTTTGTTTAAAAGTATGTAATTACTTTATTAAAAGGTAAAATTTTGTCAAAAATATCTTACATTTTTTAACAGAAGGAGTAATAATTTTTAGAAGTTCTCTTGGTCTGAAAATTAAGCAATTGGTATATTTTATTTTTTATTTATACCTTTATTTTACACTGTCTTTGGTCTATATTATAGGGGCCTTCTAAAAGAATTTATTAATCCGTAACACAAGACACTGGATAGGGCATTAATTACATTTTTATAATATTATTTATATTTAAATTTATTTATTATGAGAGAAGATATAATGTAAATTTTTAAAAATTTTATAACACTATTTACCTATCTTTTTATTGAAATGATTAAAATGTCTGTTTCATTTTATTCTCATCCCCATGCATCACACGGGGGGTAATATCTAGTTACTAGTTATAGTTAAAAATAGAAAGTTTTAGAACTCTAAAAATCTAAAAAGTTAAAATTATTTTTTTCTGAATTAAATATTAAATGTTGGAGAGTTTTCACCATTTCTACATTAAAATTTTAATTATAATAAAATTTTTATAAATTTAATGTTCAAAAATAAAATTTATCTCTCAAATGATAAGTTATTAATTAACATTAACATTAACAATATACTCTAAAAATTGTAATTCTTGACCATTAAAATCATATGGGTAGAATATATGGTAAATTTGAGGTAAGGTTTGAAACGATACTAGAAATAGAATCATCAAATCAAGCGATAATGACAGCATTGGAAAAAGGACAATGAAATTGGATTCATTAATGAAGAAGAAAACGATAACTTGTCAAAACCAAATACCATGATTTTTAAACCAAATTCAAATTGGCGGGTTAATACAATAAACCGATGAATTAATCCCCTGATTAGTCTAGTTAAGAGTTTGGGACAGATTGACAGATCATATTTCATATAATTTTTTTCACTTTGCTTAGCCTAAAATATGTTTTTGAGTTTTAAAAACTCATGACTAGATTGACTCAATTGTTTAACCATAATTTAAAACATCAAACCTTGAACTACTATCTCAACGGGTTGAAGTTCAATGATGGGTCTGTGTTTCAGTACCAAATATTGACTAAAAATGTTATATTTTAATTGGCCTATAAAGTTGGTTGTCTTCCCAACTTAGGAGAATCATTCTGCTTTGTAAAATTTATATGACGCGACTAAACCCATTATTTTATGCAAATTGACAGTGACATTTTTGTATATATCAACCCTATCTTGGGATTTTTTTTTTTTGGATGGAACTCTACTTTAGATTAATCTAACTTTCCATTGGCACTACTACGTATTCAAACACATTGTCTTTTTTTCAAGTGATATATATAAGTACAAGCTTCAAAAGCATTCGAAAATACAAGTAGGGACTTAACCTTCTTGTTTTGCCCCTAATTACATGATACATAAAAATAAATAAGAACCTCAACAGGGATTTTCACTGCAAATTCACGAAGAAATCCCTTTTTTATCTTTAACAAAAAAAGAAAATCAAAACGGAAAGGATAGATATAATCTATAAATATTAATTAAAAGCAGAGCACTGTCATCTAAGTAGCTGAACCTTGTCGTCGTCGTCGTCTTCTTCTCAGAGCTTGACGACCTCAGGAATATGAACAGGGTAGCGATCGATACAATCAGCCCAAGGTCCATCAATGGGCGTCTTGATGCTTTTGTTGCACTTCCACACAGCACTGTTACACTTAAACCCACTTCCGAAGGCGATCTGCCACACTCTGTCACCTTTCTTCATCCTCCCTTTGGACTCGATGTAGTTCAGCTCGTACCAGAGCGACGACGATGACGTGTTGCCGAAGCGGTGCAGAGCCATCCTGGACGCCTCTACGTGCTCCGCCGACAGCTGGAGGTTCTTCTGCAGCTCGTCGATCACGGCGCGGCCGCCGGCGTGGATGCAGAAGTGCTCGAAGGCTTGCTTGAAGTCGGGGATGTATGGCTTCCACTTGGGGTTGAATATTTTCCGGCCGATCAGTGTCAGAAGAAAGAGAAGCTGCTCGGAAGCTGGCAGAACCAGAGGTCCCATGGTTGTGATGTTCGATTTTAGAGCTTCACCTGCCATTGTAGTAAAATTTTAGTACCATAGCAATGCAAGCAAAACGTTACGTGATTTAAATAATATTTTTACTGTTGCCGAAAAAATATTTTATACTATTTTATAGACAAAGTAATATTCACTGTTCAGTTTTTTTCCGGGTTAAGTACGGTACGGCGTACGCTCTGCGGATGGCAGAAACTATGGTGGTGTTTGAAATTATTTTTATTTTATTATTTAAAAATTGTTATTTTATAAAATATATTTTAAAATATAAAAATAATAAAAATATGTTTTTTTTCATTCTCCCTTATTTTTTAGAACAATAATTTTAAAAAACTTAAAAATTATTTTTATTTTTTATTCTTTAAAATAATATTTTATTTTTTGTTTTGAAAAATAAAAAACTGTTTTTAGAATAAATTATCAAACAAGGCTTATATTTTTAAGATATGGCAAACTAAATTATATATATATATATATATAGATTGAGATTATTTTTTTTTTCCTACCAGTTGCAGGAGGAATATTCTGATCCCAAAAAATTGATTCAACAATTTCGGCTTCACATTTAATGCCAGAGATAAATTCAGGTTGTTTGGCCTGTATCAAATTTGGGCCAGACTGGAAAGGTTTTGTTTAAAATTGGATCTAAAACCAAGTGTTTTTCGGCCAACTGATTTTAACGTAAACAAAGTACATATAATTTATTAGCTTTCAAGATATGATGATTTGATCTGAGCAAGCTTATTGAAAAAGATGATGTCATTTTCAAAAGCGTATTACTTTTTTTAGAAATAAAATTCGTTTTTTCCTTTATTATCAAAACCAATTCTCCATCATTATATTAATAATATGTGAGCAATATATCAATCAATCAATATAAACTATAAAAGTTACAGTGAGTCAACTTTTCAAAAAATAAAATAATTTTTTAATTACTTGCTCCTCAAATTCTTCTAATTTTGTCCAAGGCATGAAAAGCCTGTTATCTTAATTAGATATATAATACATTAGAGAACTTTTAGCCAAAACAGTTTCAATCATGCCATGCATAATATATTTTTCTAACATTTTTTATTCAAAAAATTTAATCTGCCGCTTAATAATACACATGTATATATATAGTAAGTAAGCAAAATGTCACTTTGGCAAAAAAAAAAAAAAAAAAAAGCAGTATGTCACCTGCAATGGCCATGAGGTCCTTGGACAGTGAAATCCCCACCTTCCCTTCTTTATCTTCCTCTTCATACACACACCTGAAGGCCTTATCATCGGCTCCCTTGTGGGTTCGAACCACGTGGACCAGTCTGTACTTGGCTCGCCGGCGCTCCGACCTCCGGTTCGACAGCAGTATCGCCGCCCCGCCCATTCTGAACAAGCAGTTCGGCAAAAGCATGGCTCTCTCGTTTCCCTGATAATAGTTCGGAGTAATAATCTCCGTGCTCACCACGACGGCGTTCGAGTTCGGATGCACCTGAAGAAGGTCACGAGCCAAGTCGATGGAGATCAACCCGGCGCTACAACCCATCCCGGATAAATTGAAGCTCTTGATATTACTCCTCAGCTTGTACTTGTTAATCACCATTGCCGACAACGACGGCGTCGGCGAGAATAGACTGCAATTCACGATCAGAATATCGATGTCCTTAGGTTTCAGCCCGGTTTTCTCGAATAGCGAGTCCATGGCGGAGAATATCACTAGCTCGGCCTCGTCTCTGGCGGCTTCCATGGTTGGCTTGGGAGGGATATAATGAATCGCCGGAGGGAGACACGTCTCTTCGCCGAGGCCGGAACGTTCGAGAATCCTCATCTGAAACTCGACGCTCTTGGGACTGTCCTTGAGGTTGAGCCTGGAATGTTCCATGAAGGTTGAGAAGGGGACGCGACATGTCACCGGAGGCTTGAAGCAGGCGTAATCGACGAGGAAGATGGTGCGAGGCTTGGAGGAGAAGTAAATGGTGGCGATGAAGATGATGATAAACGAAGAACAGAGGATTTGAACGAGGTCGAAGTGAAGAGAATTCCAGAGTTTCAGAATCTCGTCAGGGCCTAAACGAAGAAGCTCGATCATGATTCCGAGCATTATGGGTATGAGAGTGAAGATGAGAATGTGGTTCACAAGGTACTGATAGCCAAGTTTCACGTACTTGAGCCTCACGGAGCTAGAGAATTCCGGCAAGACTGGAGGCATCTTCAAGACTTGAAGAATAGAAGCTGATAATAAATTTAAGATTTGAGATACAGAGACAAGAGAGAAAAGGGAAAGTTTTGAGAAATGAGAAATGAGAATTGAGATTTGAGAATGAGAAGGGAAGGGTTGGGTGAGGATTTAAAGGCGAAGAGGGGCCAAGTTAGATGAAGAGAATAAATGAAGGACGTGACGTCACTCAACGCTCTCTTAACCTTGCTATTAATTGTTCTATTTCATAGCCTCTAATCCTACTTGTTCATGGTTTTACTGGTTATGCCATGGTAAAGACACTTCACATACGTATATTGATGATCCATCTTTGAAATTATGCGACCTCTCTCTATTCATGCCACGTTGCTTGGTTTCATTATTGTTCATTTTGTAGCCCAATATGGTTGTGTTACTTTTAATCATTAAACGTGGGATTTGGAAATCCAAAGTCCAACATTATCTTCGGCTATTACTCCCTCCGTTTTTACATATATAAAAAAAATTATATGATACAGTTTTAAAAAATTAATTAATCATAATAATTATATTTAAAAATAAAAAAATTAGATTAAAATATTCTATATTAATTAACATAAGTATATATTAATTATTTTTTGTTAATATAAATTATGAGGGATGATTTAAGAAATGTGTAATAAATGTTTATTGAAATAAGTAATTTTATTTAAATAAAAAACCAGAAAATAATAATTTCTCTTACACATAAAAACAGAGGGAGTACCATTGAGTAACATCGATCATCCTCACCCTGGCACATCCACAATAAAACCGTGTCATGGATTTTCGAGTAAATTAAACAATGAGAAAGATGATTGATTGCTAACGGAACCTAACAAGAGATGTGAGTAAAGTATAGGTTGGCCTCTATTGCAGTTTATAATTTATTTTATTCTACCATTTAATACTATAATATATTTTTAATTAAATTATACTCCAAATAAATTTGTTAATTGTTTTTAAAATTACACTCTTTTTTCATGTTATCCTTATTTATTAGGATGTTTTGATTAAATTTTTTTATTAATTACACCACTTAATTAAGGATATTTTTTTAAAAAAACTCATTAATTGCACTTTGAAAGATTCAAAATGCTTTATATTTTTTAATATCCTACCTCACAAAAATGGCTTAGAGTTTATGAATACATATTTATAGATACATATTGATATTATACATAGATATTGTCTAGATATTAAGTATTACTATAAAGTATTTTTAACTGAATTATACCTTAAATGAGTTAGTTAATTGTTCTTAAAATTATACACTCTTTCTATATTTACTTTTATTTAATAGGGTGTCTCAATTAAAAAGAATTATTAATTACACCCCTAATTAAAAAAAATCTTATTAATTACATATTGAAACACCCAAAATGCTTTATATTTTGAACACAATACTTTTAAAAAATGTTTTGTAGTAATATTGGAAGTAGGGATTACAGATATTATATGTAGGCAAATATCTATATTCTCCATCTGGTCCTAATTATAGGAAAAAGTTAAATAGCTTCACGGGTTATTAAGAAATGATAATAAAGAATATCCTTATTAAACTTATAAAAATGTTTGACTTTCAACTCTTTTTTTTATTGAAATTGACTTGATGCAATAAGGAGATGGATATATAATTTTTGAAAAACATAATTAACTATTTCTCCCCCAGTCCCTATTATTAGATATCTCTAACCATCACACTATAACTAAGGAAAAATAATTATTAAGTCATTAACTTTGTCTTAAAAAGAATAAACGTCCAATTTAACCCATATTTAAATAAAAGGTAAATGTACATTTTTATTCTTGAAATATTCTCTGAGGAGCGTCTAATACCCTAAACTATTTGTTGGAGCAAGTTTTTTCTTAAAATAATTAAAAAAAATATTTTTGTCCTTACCATCAAATCTCCAACATTGATAGCTAGAAATATTAACTACGACTCCAACGTTGATCGTTAAAAAAATTAATGAAAAGGATAAAAATGCTGTATTTTAATTAATTTAAAGGTAAAATTGCTCTAATAAATAGTTTAGAGAACTGGATACTATTCGGAGAATACTACAAGGGCAAAAATGCACCTTTATCCTTAAGTAAAAAATTTTAAATTTGTATTACATTTTCTGTTATAGTTAATGATTTTAAATAGGGGTAGTATTGAATATTGTAATTAATAACATATCAAGTATCTTATATTAAAGATCATTAATCTTTTTATCCTATATTTAGGATCAAATAGGGCTTTAAAATTACGTCATATAATTAGGACCAGGAGGGAGTATGCTATTAGGATGTATTTATATTAGAATTTTTTACAGCAAAGTATCAATACGTAATTAATATTAATTATGACAGAAATTATTCCTTGAAAATTTGTTATATGCCCTAAAATAATGTTTACTTAAATAACTAGTTTTTAAACTCTATATAATGAATTATAATAGCCTAGTAGTCTCCATACATTTGTATGAGATCATGTAAAATGAATTATGTTATTTATATTGTTAATGATTTGCGAATAATTATATCTTCACGCAAGTTTTATAGCTATATTGATGATTTATCTAAGCAATGCATATATCAAAGAATTTATTGTGGTTAAAATTATAATATTGACATGGTCAGGAAATTAAAACATCATTGCGCTTTGACTTCTTCCAATTTGTGAATTCATGGGAAACATAGAAGACAGTAATCTTTCCCATCGGTCCCCACGTTCAAAGAAAAAATAAAGTCAAAGAAATATGTGTGTGTGTGTATGTACAGAGAGATCACATCCATTATGTGTGTATGTAAGTATAGAGAGATCACATCGATTAGTCCGTCATGATCCCACTATATATTCAATTTTTGTCTATGTTAATATAGGGTTTTAAATGAAAAGAACAGTTAAATATATTTGATTTAAAATTTCTGAAATTGAGAATATGTGAATTTCATAAAGTTTGCCTTTAAAAAAGAGAAAAAATTTTATGTTTTATAAAGATAATAAAATGAAAAAACATTAAATAAGAAAAATTTCACATAAATCCATGAATCTCGTTTTCATAAGATTTAAATTCCAATATATTAACAACAACTTAATTTCAAGAAAAACATTTTTTATATCAAAATTGTAAGTGTATTTATACAAGGTGCAAGAGAGTGCCCCTTTAGCATTTTCTATTTATGTTGATAACCAAAAGAGTAGCGTAGTAATTGTTGTCCATATAAAGAATATTTATCTATTGTGTCCCATTCTCTATTGATACATTTCATGATTCCCCCCCACTGTAATTGCTCTAAATTTAGCGCGAAGCAGTTTAATGAACTTAGCCTCATTATGTTTTCCGAAATTAATTTTTGATTCGTAGAGGAGTAGAGATATTTTCACTATATATAATTAAATTATATTTTAATCAGTTATTTTTTATTATTATGATTAAGAAGATTTATCTATACACGCGATGGATTCCAAAATCTTCTGTGAAATATGTACTAGACGTATTTGTGTATGTGTATTAACGTTTAATTTAAGGTGAATTAATGTATACGTGCACATTGAACTAATGTAGTTAACGTTTAATTTAAGTTTTGGCTATTCAATTTATAATTTTATATATTACTCTCAAATATCGTCAAATTAACCATTTTTTTATTGAAGAAGTTGCTATAATAATCATACGATAACAATTAATCCATAAAGGTGAATTAAGTCGCTGTAATGTTAATCTAAAAACGTAATACAATTGTCTCACCGTTCATATCCGTGTAATCAATTTATACTAAGCCCTAAATGACTAGGTATATGATTAGGTAAAAAATAACTAAGCCCTAAATGACGACTATAGTAATTTTTAACCTTATAATACATGATTGATCCAACGTTGTCTTCTTGAGGTTGATAATGCAAGATTAAGTTTTCTCACATCCACTTAATAATTGGTCAAACAAGTGGCTGGCCAGTGAATATTAAATGCCCTATCAGCTAAGAAAGACAGAGATGGCTGGGAATCATTTTCTTTCTAAATTTATTTTATTTATTTAGTTGGAGTTATGAATGGCTTTATATATATTGTAGAAAATTTAATAAATAAATCATATTATAATTAATACATTCAAAAATTTTATGAATTATTATGAATATTATATTATATTTTATAATATAAGACTCGCTAAAGTGTCAACCTCTTTTTATACATGAATTGTAAGCATGCGCACTTAATAATTTTTATTTTATTGTAAAGCATTTCGTGTCCTTTTACTCTTTTTTTTAAATTTTTTTTTATCATTGAGGTACGCAAAGTTTATCATATTTATATCATTATTATACTTAATTATGTCTACATTTTCTCTTATTTATATATTTTATTTTCATAAATAATAAAAAACTTTTTTATCACAATTTTTTTTATTCATTTCAATTATATTTTATTTCATGGATTAACATAGGTTTTCAATTTGCAATGGCATTTACACCACCCAAAACTTTTTCAAAACAAAACCAAGTTTGGGGTCACACATCTCCCCCAAAGCATATTCTTTCCAATTATCGAATGAGTTGCATTTTCTCTTTATCATGCTGATAAACTGCACATGCAATTTTTTTTAATAAAGCGTACATGCTTTTTTCCCTTTGTATTTCATTGAAATGAATCTTTTATATTATTTATAATTTATTAATAATATGTTTTAATATTTATGTTATATAAGATTATATATTATATTAGTTTTTTATTGAAATTTCTAAAAAATTATACTTATTTTTCTAATATTTAAATTAGACCCTATAAATTCTATTCAGAAATGTTATGCGAACATTATGGAGAAATATTGAAAAACAAAGTTATATAAAGCCAATAAAATGTTTAAAACAGATTTAAAAAAAATTAAAATTTCAGTGTCTAAGAGAATTTATACTATTTATAAAATCTGCCAATAGTACTGCTTTTTATAACCTTTACCTCTTCTGTTCCTAAATGTAAGAGCTAGTAGATGAGTCTGTTTTGATCTTAAATGTAAGATCTTAATCTATTTTGTATCCTAAATTTATAATTCTTTTTCCAAACTATCCTATTGATTCCACATATTAAAAGGTATTCCATCAAAAGTGTAGTTTCAATGCAAACGATTAATTGGGGTATTTAGAAAAAGGAAATACACATTTTTACTAACAAGTAATTAACTAGTTTCCTTCATATCTGTAAATTAATTTTCTTGCTCCTACATGTAAGATCGGTGAAGTATACATTATATTGATGTCAGGTACAACGTTGGCGGTGGGCCCATATGTTTGGGACACGCCACAAAAAACTCCAAAGGATTAGGAGTACTGACAATATTGTTTTGTTTGGTACAAGTTATTTGCTTGGTATCTATCTATATATATATATATATATATATCTATATCTATATCTATCTCTATCTCTATATCTATATCTGTATCTGTATATATATAATGGCTTGAAGCTGTCATTCCAGTTAACAGAGGGATAGTTGGAGGTTGGGGTTGTAATGTAACCTACTTTGATAATTATTCAATCCTTGAAAACGATATTTTATCTCACGTCAATATATATTTCTATTAGTCTTAATTAGTCTTCTGACTGATTTTCGTCGATAACCAAACTAAACTACCAATTTCAAATGTGTTAAGCTTTTATTGGATCAAATTTTTCTTTAACAGAAGCAACAGTTAGGAAATATTTGCACTATGCTTGAATAGCTAGACAAATGTGACTAGAATTTTTTTTTTATTGGCCAACTGAAATTTGCATTGTAATGATTTGAAAAGGAAAAACAGGTAAAGGATACAGACCAGGGTTTCATTCTTCTTGCGAATTGCATTAAATTTTTTGTAAGTTACATTATAAACAATCATATTTGGTAGTATATGCAAATAAAAAATTAATTAAGTTATATTAATGTATATAAACAATAATTAATACTTCGCTGTCGGGTAACCTAAAGAATATCAAAAAGAAATTAAGTGTAACGAGCTTCTTTTATTTTTCAAAGACTAACTTGTTATGATCCTTAATTTTTGAAAATTAAAATAGAATAGGCCGAGATATCAAGAAGACAAGAACCAAATTGTTAGTTTAACTCACTTTAATTTTTGGAAAGAATTTTCTGGAAAGATAGAAGAGGAATGGTTAACACACTCTACCTGTAAACCAACGTGAAAATATAATTTCGATTACGAAAATTAATATTTTTTAATTTAACCTAATTGGCATCAATATAATTAGAAAAAGTAATAAAAACATAGTCTGATATGTTATCCCCCCGCCCCCAATTTCCTCTCCCTCCAATTTTTCTTTTCCTAGTCAAGTGAGGAAAAATACAATTTTCCCTCACTTTTTTCTCATATATTGATTTTGGAGGGACTTACTTTCATCTTCACAATATTTCAAAAGGATGAAATAACTACTAGTACTCCATCCTTGCCTGTGTATAAAACACTTTGGACCGAAAACAGAGATTATATAAAGTCATTCAATGTTGTGTGAACTCTCTGGTGTATATAAAGTTTTAAAAAAAGGAAGCTACATCAAAATAAAAATAAAAAAATTTACCATCTTATAGGTTAACGCATATAGTAGAGACTTTTCTCAAATAGTTGCGAGTTCGGTTTTTAACTCTTATGTATAGAAATTTAGAACGTTTCATAGAATTGGATTTTTTTTTTTTCGTCCTAGATTTGTTTTCTTTTTCTAAAGTCACATGATCCATTTGGCATATTTTAGTTTAATTGCACAATTTATTGGGTCAAATGGTGGAAGGGGTAACTCGTGAAAAAGTTAGCAAAGCCAGCTCAGTTTGAAGATAGCGGCAAATGCATTCGTGTTCTAAATACGGTTATGTTGGTTAGGGTCGTTGAGTAGACGTGCATCTACCCACGTGTCAAGCACTAATTTCTATGTCCACCTCAAACAACACAAGTGCATCCTCCTTCTCTAGAACTTATTAATGATCCTGTTATTAAAAAAAAAATTGTGACTTCTGAATTTTTATTATAATTTTAAAATATTTGTCAATTTAAAAATTCAATAAAATATTAATTATTTTATAGAATGATTTTAAACCTTCATCAATAAAAATATTGGTAGGTGAAGTATTCACTTCAATTAAACAAATATATTCGAATAGTATATTTGAGAGAGAATATTTAAATTGAAAACATTTTCATGAAATATCACTAAATTTTACAAACTCTTTTTCTCATTTAGAAAAAGAGAAGAAGACCCAACTGGGATCTATTATTGCAAATGCAAGTCTAATTAACGCACAGAGCATCATCTTGCAAAAGCTTATTCAAGTCATCCAGTGGATAATCAAGGTCATGCATACTCATATCTTAGGAAATAGCAAAAGAGGCCAAGAAGTCTACACATTTATTTCCTTTCTGGTAAATGTGTTCCATCTCAACTTGCTACCCTTTATATAGAAGAGAGTTGATATGCCCAATCAAGTGGCTATTAGCGTTCAAAAAAGTGGTGTCTTTTGATAAAGGAGTTACAGCCAGCATGTAGATTGTAGCCAACATCTGTCATGAAGTTTTGCTCCCTAGCCATATTTAAGTCATCAATCATAGCCCATAGTTTAAGTTGTAAGGGGGGGCATACTCCAATGTTGCGGCAACACCCATGGAGCACCATCAAAGTTACGCAGTAAACATCCCACACCTGCTTGACCATTGTTGCTTTTGACTGCACCATCATAATTAAGAGTCGCCCAATTTGGAGATGGTTTATTCCAACTAATGTTGTGAGTAGATTTGATTGATCCACTCCCCTGAGGTTTTTTAACAGCATCCCTTGCCTTAAGAGCAAAATCTACAAGCATATGTACTTCAATTACCAACTGGTCTCCTTTTAAAAAAAAAAACATTTTGAAAAATAAATTTGTTTGCGGCATCCTACAATTTCCAACAAGTAAGACCAATTGTAGAAGCCCAAACAAAGCTCATATTACTATCAGTAGTACATCCCTGTAGGTTGTGTAGCATTTGTTTCTCAAAAGGCTCATTTAGAAACCGAGTAAATCTATTCTAAGAGATGTGTAGTCTCTAGAGCTAGGAAAACGGGCCAACCCGGCCCTATAAGGTCAGCTCTTGAAGGCCTTGGGTATAAAAGGGTAACCCTTTTAAGTCCGAGTTCTCTTTAAGACCTTGATATACAAAGCTCGACCCTTGATATAGTGGGCTCAGGGCCAGCCCTGTGGGCTCCAGGCCCTTTTAACTATTTTTGTTTTTTAAATTTTTTTAATCAAATAAAAAAATTATTTCATTTCAATATAATATCCAATCAAGAAAGGTACGAAAAAACTAACTAAATAACATCTAAATGAATTAAAAACACAAATGAAATGATAGCAAGACAATAAGTAATGGATCGGCTACGCCAACAAACACCCAATCGAAATTAGATGAGATTGAGCCTTGAAGGACTAAGATATGGGACTAAGAGACCGAGGAAAACAAAGAGCATAGGCACAATATGTGTATCAGATAGAACTTAGCTTATAAGTCACAAATGCACGAGCATGATAAGTGATAAGAGGACTTAGGAGATTGATGACAACGAGCATCAACTAATCGAGCATTGTTGAGATTTGGTTATTGGGAGGGACCACTATTGGAGTGAGCAATAGGGATGACTGAAGAGTGAGCAAAAACAGGAGCAAAGATGACTTGTGAGTTATGATGACAGGGACGGGGACGGCGATGCAATGACTTGCTGAAGAGCAAGGACAACTTGTAGTGGCAAAAAGGAGAGAAGCATATTAAAGAAAGAACAGTAAATATTGAACTAAATAAATCATTATCGTGAATCTAGATGAATTAGGGGATTTAAGGTTGTATTTTTTTTAGAAAATAGCAACCAAGGATTTCTGTATGAAATTTATATCAATTAAGAATCAATTGTTGTCAAAACCTGAATAAAAAATAAGCTACAATGAACTGTTGTTAATTTAAAATGAGTTGTTATTAAAACCTAAATGAATACTCATCAATAAAGGCTAACCCAAATCCACAAGTATCAACTCGGATTTTGACAATAAGTGATCCTTGACTGATATAATTTTTATTAGTGATTTTTTATCGCTATTTTCCCCTTTTTTTTGGCCTTCCATGCTTAGTACATATATGTTGACATATGATATGGAGTAAGATTTAGTTTAATTTTTTTTCAAATCTAAAAAGAGTGAAAGTCATGAAAATTAATTAAAAAAATATGCACATGCGGGCTTAAACAGGCTGGCCCTCGGCCGTGCAGGCCAATCCATTTAAGCCCTAAATTAAATAGGCTTAAATCGACAATGCCTATTTAAGCCCGATTTATCATTTTAGAGTCATATTTGCAAGCCTAGCCCTACCATTATATGGGCTTAAATGGCATGGCTCGGCGAGCTCAACTTGTTTTCCCGGCTCTAGTAGTCTTTACACATCTTGAGCCAAGTGGTAGTATCTATGGACATGGTCAATATTCTCACTTTGCATGCCATATCTCATGCAAAGTTCACTTTAGCCATGTGTCTTCTAACATGTTTTGCATTAGTCATGAGAGCTCCCCAGATGGTTAGCTATAAGAAAACTTGTGCCCTTTGGATGCTTCTAAATCATATTTCATTTAGCATCTTGTAAATTCTAATCATCTTCCATGATTAACTCATATGCATATTTCACCAAAAATTCATCACTAGGGCTTTTATCCCAAAAATGCTTATCCTCTTTATCAAGTAGGCTTGGAGGTTATGTGCCTGTAATAATTAATAGATAAAACTGATTTGAGATATTTCTATAAAGGAGATCCCAGTTCTAAGTACCATCAAATCTAATAAAGTTATAGATTGGAAGAGAAAGTTCTTCCTTTATGATATTGCGTGTCGCCAAAAATTTTAACAAGCCTACGTTAGCAAGCTAATTATCCGTCTAGAAACAAACTTTTCTCCCATGCAAGTCCCATGTCCACATCTTGCCAAATTTTCTTAATGTTTCTCTAGAGAAGAGAACCATTTCAAACTTTACAATTAGGTCCATCCATTTCATCCCACTAATATTTTCTTTTCAAAACTTGCATATAAAGAAGGTCTAGTTGGATAACAAGTTTAAAATCAATCTTTATTAGGAAAGCTTTATTTTGAGGTTCCAATCTTTTAAGCCCACATCTACAATGCATTTGCAATTGACAGATTTCCTCCCAAATTATTAAGATAGTCTTTCTTGCATTATCTGTAGATCCCCAGACAAAGTCTTTGATTAACTTCTCGATATGATCACAAAGGCCCTTAGGAAGTTTAGTGGTTTACATAGAATAAAAAGGAAAAACTTGTAACATAGATTTAGTAAGAGTAGTACGCCCTGCAAGAGACAAGGTCTTAGCAGCCCACAAGAGAGTCTCTGTTTTACCTTCTCTTCAATATAATTGTAAGTATCAATTCAAATTCATTCATGTAGAAGATCGAGGAACAACTAAGTATGTGCTTTCCTAAATTATCCATTTTACAAAAGCCTAGCTTATTACTACACCAATTTGCTCTACTAGTTGAGATATTTCTAGAAAGAAAAACTTGCATCTTACTATTGCTTACTTTGTGTCTGAGCTAATACAAAAATCCTCCAAGATTTTCTTAATAAGTCTAATATAAGAGTTTTTAATATTGCCAAAATGGACTAAATCATCTGCAAAGAACATATGAGAAAGAGGCGGTCCACTTCTACCTAATCTAAAAGGTTTCCACATATTCATCTTAGTAGCCTTATTGACAACTTAAAAATTATTTTCATATAAAGCACAAAAATATAAGGAAAGAGTGGATCATCTTGACAGATTCCTCTAGAGGGAGAGAAACCCTCCATTTGTTGCCTATTCCACAGCAGCCTCATCTTACAAATTGCAATGCAAGTCATAAAAATTTTGATAAAATTGTCAGGTAGCCCAGCATCATAGAGGGTATCTTCTATAAAATCCCAACACAACCGATTATAAGCTTTTTCAAAACCCACCTTTATAGCTATCCGCCTCATACCACCATGCTTATTTCTTATGGAGTGTATGACCTCCTGTGCAATAATGATATTATCAAATTTTTGGCATCACAACAATAAAACTCACTTGATTAGGGAGGACCAACCCAGGAAGGATTGTCCTTAGTTGATTTGCCAAGACTTTTGTGATAATCTTATATAGAATAGTGCACAAACCAATAGGCCAAAAATCTTTCAAATGCTTAGGATTATCAACTTTTGGGATCAAAGTAACAAGATTTTCATTTAATTTAGGTTACAAGACTTGATCCTCAAAGACTTTATTGACCATAGAGCAGATAAACATACCCATTATTTCCCAATGATTCTAAAAGAAAGTAGCATGGATCCCATCATAATACTTGGGCTTTAAGAGGTTTCATATCAAACAAAGCACAACGGACTTCATTGAAACTGATGTAGGATTCCAGACTACGCATAACGGAGATAGACACTTGGAAAAGCTCCCCTCCCAACATACGGCAAAACAATATTATTTGCTATTCTCATGAATAGAGATTTTTGAAGAAATTATTACGAGCCCAATCTCTCAAAGTAGCATCATTAGAGCACCACTCACCATCATCTCTTTTAAACGCCAAGATTCTTTTCCTTCTAGTTTTCCTCAACACCCTTGCATGGTAATAGGCTATATTGTGATCTCCAAAGTTTAACCAATCGCATATCACACTAAAATCACAATTTCCTAAAATCTTACTCCTTTGTATTTTATATATAAGTCTCCTTATAGAAAGGGAATTGGTAGATATTTTATAAGTTACTGTGTATTAAAAGATGGATTATTTATTATTTTATTCTAATTTTACCCTTTCACAATTTTTCGTAAAACATTACATATGAATTAGAGAAACTGTTTTTTTTTTAAATGATGCATTTAATAAGGGTAAATTGATAATTGTCCTCCTTTTTAGACAACAGAAATAATTTAACAACATCTCTTTGTTATAGTGAAGTATTTTTAAGTAACATATATACACTCTCTATGGTCTACAACATATGTTACATAAGTGTTTTAATAATGACAATTAAAATTTCAAATTAATAAACATTTTTTCAAAAGGAATAATAAATTGAGTAAGAATAGTTGAAAAACAATTACAAAAACTACCTAGTAACTTATATTTTAGACCAATCAAATTTCTAGAAAACGTATTGCTCCCTCCAGTCTTTAATATAAGATGGAGTTAACCAACTTCACTCTTATTAAGAAATATTAGTTATAATCTAAAATTTTTGTGATACACACACACACACATATCAATTTTACCCTTCTTTACAATTAATAACCATAATAAATTGTTGTCTAGGAATTCAAATGACAATAAATACACAAATGACAATAAGGATCGAGTGAGAGTATATTATCAACCAAAGAGAGTATGACTAGAGGGAGTGAGGATTTAGGTTTAGATATCAAGGAAGATCCTCTATCTTAAGCTTTCAATTTTAATGTCATGAAGATGCATATTAATTAGGGTTAAAGGTTATTTTTATCCTTAAACTGTACACGAAAAGTTACAAATGGTCCTAAACTTAACTATGGGTCAATTCTATCCCTCAACTTTAAAGATTTCCTTCCTCATCGCTTTGCTATTTTCTAATCATTAATTGACTGTTAGTGGATCCCATATTATATTTTTAATTTTTATTATAAATTATTTGAGTTAGGGGCAAAAATGACCCTTAACCTGATAAAAATATTAAAAATGAGTAGGACCAACTAATGACTAACGTTAAGTGTTTTTAACATCAGGGTGATGACGGAAGAAATCTTTAAAGTTGAGGAACATAATTGATTCATAGTTGAGTTTAGAGGCATTTGTGACCTTTCATGTATAGTTTAAGAATAAAAATGACACTTAACCCTATTAATTAAGTGGGTATTTCTTAACCTAAGCCTCTTTGAGACAGAAATTTTTTCATATTTATTTACCAATACTACTTAATTGCCAATACTTACTCCTCATGCTTTATTTATAGGGTAAATATATAAGATTACTTTTGGTCTTATTTATAGGGAACTTTATTATTTTCCATTGATATTTACTTTTCTACCCTCATTTAATGCTAAGAAAAATTATTAAAAGTAATTCTTTTTATCTTATTAGGGTAAGAGGTGAGAACTTATTAAAGTTTAAAATAGAATTTATAAGGTTGAAGGTTTTTCTTGGTTTTGATGAACATGTTAGAAGTGACTATTGATAAAATCGAAGGGAGTAATTACTAGCATGGTCCAATGCAATAGTATTTAATTTGAAATCATTAATGGATGTAGTTAGAATAAGAAAATCATGAGGGAAATTAGTAAATGAGGAGAAGGTGGGTGTTGGGCGGAATGTGTCAACGTACAGTCGGCAATTCAGAGTCCAATTCATTGACGCCAATATTTCCACGTGCTATTCTCACCATTTAATTATTATTTATTACACACTCTCATCCAACTACACACACTATATAGGCCATTCTTTCTTTTTTTTTTTTTTAGTTGTCAATTAGACCTTCTCATTCTCATCGTCTCTAGCAGCATTTGGATTCAGTGAGAGTGATTTAAGCTCACTCATTCAATAAGTGTCTTAGGTAGAACAATAACAATTATTCGATTTAATCAAACGTTTGCAAGAGTGTCATATAATTATCAAAAAGTATCAAATCTCACATTATCTTTGAAGGGGGTAACTTATGTATGAAGTGTTTTGACTATGATAATTATTTTAAATTTTTAGAAAAAAATATACCTTAATAATTTTTAAATATTAATGAAATTCAATGGTTCTAATTGTGACAGTACTGTAGAGTTAGGCCACTTACTAAATCCAAATCTATTGTATATATGGTTGGTATTGCTATTAGTACACAATTATAATTGATTTTGCATCTTAATTATTAACTAATAACCACGTTCCTTCCTCTTCCTCCTTTTTTGCCTCCCAGTACAATTTCTCCACGAATTTAGATGGTCATCTATACTTTTATAAAGAAAAAATGACAATAATATTTTTTTAAATTATATAAATAACTAGCTAATCCCTTGAAATTTCATAATTTTACTAAAGTCACTAGAGACTTTTTTGTCATTAATGAATTTATATAATGATCAAATTATCCTTATTGAAAATAAAATGATTACAAGTTTTATTTAAATAATCATAATTTTTTTTATATTCGCAACAATCCAATAATAAATCACAACTTTGCATGTCAAATTTTTGATATTGTTGCAAGTCTTGGAAATAACAATAGTCACAAGTTTTGTTTAAATAATTATAACTTTTTTCTTATATTCACAGTAATGCAATAACAAATCATAATATCACATGTCAAATTCTTGATATTACTACAAAGGCAATTTGATCATTTAAATAAATTCATTAACGAAAGAAATTTTTCTAGGGTGTTAGTAGAATTATGAAATTTAAGAGATTAGATTATTATTTATATAATTCAAATACATTTTTTTAAGTTGAAAAAATGCGACGAATTTATTATGTATTCTTTGCCCCGCTTTTGACAAATTTAGGTAAATTTTACATTTTGAGAAAGTAAGGGCTTGATTGGTTTTTGTTTTCAAAAACTTTTTTCTGTTTTTAAAAACAAAAAAAAGTTAAAAAACTTGCTTGGATAAGTATTTTGAATTTTATTGCTTTAAAAACTATTTCATTTTTTTTAAATGGAAACATCTTAAAGTTGGTTTCATTTTATTTTTCTTGTTTTCAATACATATTAAATTTAATTTTTGAAAAATATAGTTAGTTTGACCAATTTTTATCACAAACCACCATTATCATCCACCATCAACCATCACTATTAGCATTTTTAATTGTAAAATTTTTTTTCATTTAACATAACTAAACTAAACATATTTTCATTTTTTTGTTTTGAAAAACAATTATGAAATTGTATTACAAAACATTTTTTAAATACAAAACATGGAAACAAAGACCAAACATTCCCTAATATAAGCCTGCTTGATTTCTGCTTTTCAAAAACTATTTTTATTTTTAAAAATAAAAATAAAAAATTGTTTGGACATGTGTTTTAAATTTAAATATTTTTAAAACTGTTCTTTTTGTTTTCTTTAAAAACAAAAAAAGAAAAATCTTCAAGTTATTTTCGTTTTTTAATTTTTAAAGCACACTACATTGGGACCACCATTATTGATTCTTTTTAAGTATAAAATTGTTCTCAAATTAACATAGTCAAAATAAATTTTATTTAATTTTTTAAAAAATTTAAAAAGTAAAAAAAAGAGCAAAACCAAAAATGTTCATAGAATACTATCACCGGTGGCAGAGATTGGGGCCACTTGGCCCCCTACCTTTTATTCTTTTTAACCCCCTAACTTTTCTTAGTAAAACATATGAGTTAATATATGAAAAATATGTTTTCTTTATATATAAATATAATTTAATATATTATATTAGATAAGTTTCCTCATATAATATATTATATTAGGTAAGTTTTCCATTTGACTTAGAGGAATATATATCATCTATGACCATGTTGTGTATGAAAATTCGAATTACTGCCACCCCATTGTCAAATATTCAACCAATCTCATTATCTTATTGTCAATTAAGTGGTGACATTGGCTGAATTGATGAATCAATAAAGTAATCCCTCTGCTTTGGCCTTCGGTCTTTCCTTTTTCTTTGTTTTGATCTCCTTCTCACTAAATCGATGACCTTGGCTGCAATCTTAATCTCATAACCTGGGTAGTATATCAATTAAGCAAATATGAGGACAATATTAAGGTGAGACACTCCAATCTCCATATGTCTTTTGTCGCGCCGGATCCAAAATTTTTTAAGAAGGAAAATCGAATAAAAAATAAATATTTGGAATCGTCACCAAAATTTTAAAAGGTAATTTTGAAAACCTCTTTAACATGTAGTCTACATATATATATAGAAAAAATAATAAGGGACTTGATTGTATATGAAGAAGATGTTAGGCACTTCACAACACCCATATATATGAATGGTTATCTTAAGTTAACTATATAAAATTTAAATGACTTTAAAAAATATCTTAATTATCCTTAATAAAAAAGAGATAATCAAAAGTAAATTTTTATTTATTTATAAGTTAAACTTGACCTATGATGAAACCCTAGAGCTTATGTACTCTTTTAAAAGATCAAAGCTCACGCAGTTCGAGGTAAAAATGAGTCTCTTGGTTGGGAATTTTTTATGAAAAATATTAATTATTAATTTTCTTATACAATAATTTTAATGTTGGTTTGTAATTTTATTTATGAAATATTTTATTTCTTTCTTTATTTTTTACAAAATTCTGAGAAAACAATTTTGGGAAAAATATTTTATAATATTTATGAAGTTTCATGTATCCAAAATCCATCTTCCAAATATGATTATTTTATTTTATTTATTTTTAGGAAAATATTTTATTTTTATTTAAAGATAAAATATTTTTATAATATGTACTCACGATAATTTATTGTTGCATAGAACAAGTCAATTGACTTATAAATCTGCAAGGACTATGAAAGTCTCACACAATATGATAATTTTAAAACTATATACATGCAATAATTTATTACTATATAAGATAATAAATTAATTAACTTATTAAATTGCAAGAACTTTAAAAGTCTCAAGCAGTCAAAGGGATATAAGCTTGCGAGGACTATAAAAGTCTCACACATCAAATAGATACAATATGCTTTGTAGATGCGCATGTTGATAATTTATCCTTAAATTCAATTGGCCCAAAGTAATATATGATATCGAAACTTTTCAAGCGATTTAATTAATACACGCATATATCACAGGGGCACAAGCAAAATGTTAACTATAAAATGAGATGCTGAACGGTATATTAAGCATCATTATACACATCAAAACTAAGGGCCAATTAGTAATTTTCTCAAGGGTAAATAACAATTTCCTCTAACGCATATGGGATCGCACATGAAGACAAAAGTATGAGATGAACATTAGAGGATTCAAGATGAGAGCTTATGTGTAGGTTAATATTTCCTATAATGCTAACCATTAAAGGATTTAAAACTTAAGCTTTAAGACCCACTTCTAAAACCTTCTACCAATGTACAAGCATATCTATGGCTTAAGAAAATGTGTACTTACCTCTATGAATCGCAATTAACTTGAACCTTTATTATCTCCTCTTTTCTTTCTTCCTTCAATCTCTCCAACCATCCCTTGCTTTACCTTTGATTTCCTTTATATAGACCCTTATACCTAGGGTTTCTCTAAAATCTCAATTATATTGTGATCTATGTCAGTATTTTTATATATTGTTGTATTACTATTATTTAAAAATTGGATATTAATTGTTATCTTTTCTATCATTATATTCTAATTATTGTATTATTTTGGAATCTTTAAATCTTAATATTAGATATTAGATTATATTATCTTGAAATCTTTAAATCATTATATTATATTATATTATGTTCTGATTATTATATTATTTGAGAAATTTAAATCTTTATAGCTCAATATTATATTAGATTGTGATCTAGTTTGATTATACCTATGTCATTTTTATTATTTTCAGATCAAAGATCTTTTAAATTTTTATTTATTTATTTTCTTGTTATAAAATATTTTCCTATTATTTTATAGAGATTTTTTTATAAAATTTTTTCCTATTTTTCATTTTTCATTTTTTTTATTTTATTATAGATGTCACCTTATTTATTTATTAAAGTCCAGACAAAATACAGTGTTCATATCTTGAATTTGTCTTTCATTGTTTATTATTTTATTGTGCAATTTGTGTTATGATTTGCAATACCTTATATATATATATAATGCAATTTGTGCAATTTTTTGTTATGATTTTTTTATATATTTTTTAAGGGTGAAAGATCTACTGAGGGCATGGCACCACAATAAGATGAAAGATGGGTTTTTCACTAATTTAATAATAGCTTATATTGAGGAGGTTACTGAAAAGTTTACCATAGATAGTATAATTGATCATTTTTATGCCATGAAGAATCGATGAGAAAAACTTAAAAAAATGAAGGTACTACTTAGTTTTTAAATATAGGAGAAACTACCTTGTGTTTTTTTAATTATTATTATTATTACAAGCAAAACTATAATTTCAAGAAGCATTAATTAGACATTTTTTTTCAAACTATACCTCATAAATGGATAGTATCATTAACTAAAGGGAAAAAGTAAACATTAATTACAGGGGTATTTTAGTCCAAAAATTTTAATTTTGTGTATAATTATTATGATTAACTAATTTTCTTAAGTATGTAAATTGGTTGAAATTATCCCATACTCCTTTGGTTTTATTTATAAAGCATTGTCAATTTTCAATACTCCTTTTTACATTTTTACTCTTATTAAATGCTTAAAATAAAAATATCGGTAATTAGATTTAAATATATTTATTAAAGGTAAAGGTGAAAATTTGTTAAATTTTAAGATAAAGTTATAAAATTTAATATTTTTCTCGATTTTGATAAAACACATTAAAAGTGATTTATAGATAAGACTAGAGAAAAGTATTTGACAAGGGGGAGGGAGTACATATTTATTATGGTTCTATTTTGTAAATTGAATATGAATATATATTTTGAAAATTTATGTTATTAGATATAGATATATATATATATTTTCTTCAATTACAATAATGCTTTGTGATCTCGACACCCTGGCTCTGCCCTTGACTATGAGGAAACAATTATATATTCGAAGAGCTCATATCCAAAAATGGATGGATATATATTAGTATGAGCGTATGGTCACGTGATAAATCTTGTTTTGTATTTTCTTCCTTATTTACTCTCTTGATTTCGAATGTATGGGGCACTAGTACTGTAAATTCTTCGTTGTATCTCAACTTTGTTTCTCTTCCAATTGGTAAAATAGCTCAAGTTATCAGGTTTGAGGGGTTGAAATTGACAAATCAATATTAATATTTTTTTTTCATCAATCAGCTTCGAGAGGTAAAGATGTGTATTTTCAATTCTTTCTTCTTTATAGCATACTAATTAATTAGAATGTGATTGTATTTGAACTGATATAAGAAGTTATACATCAAATATAGAAGTGGGTTAATAATTTATATATAATAAAGTATAATTAGATTTCAAACTAAAATGTGATATTTTTTCATTACTCTTTGTTATTTATTCTCTCTCCTCGGCCCTTTTCCGGAGATTGCTATAATTCCTAACATTGCCTTGACTTAATTTCTTGTATGTGTGATTAGTCACTTTTTTTCTATTTTGATTTTGGCATCCATTTCAACACGGTTTCTCATTTTTAATTGATTACCCGTACCAATTGAGATATTGGCAAGATACTTGCGCAAGTTTAGCAAATTATTAATATATGTAAGATAGTGTGTTTTTAAGGTTCATCACATTTTAATTGACATTTATAAATA
>NW_026556213.1:0-39754 GCF_029017545.1 Prosopis cineraria | reverse complement strand
AAGAGATCTCATTCGTGAAAACACAATAAACAAGAGATTTGAAGGTATTAAAAATTCAAATGTCTGAATGCATATATGTAAATATATTTTAAAATTATAAAGGAATATAATAAAAATGAATATTCAAATCTATAAAATTTTATATATCCAAATAAAAAGGTTGATCAAATTCAAATTTTTATTAATCAAAGCATATTTATTTCAACCCTTCAGTCAAAAAGTCAAGCCAACACCATGAGCAAGTCGAAATACATAATCCAATCCAATTCGCCAAGGTCCAATGTAGCATCCTAAATGTCTAAGAACAAGTATCACAAGCCTAAAACTAGAAAAGAACCTAAGGGCAAATTAAAATTGGAGCGGCAGGAATTTTGAGTGAAGCTTAAACTTCACTGCAAGGATATTAAAATTCTCTACCAAAAATCATCGTTAAAATCTTTATTCATTCATTTTTGTGGTGATATTTATGAATGATTTTTCACTATCTTTCCTATCCTCTCTATTGGTCCTTAAGATCATTTATATTTGTCTACTATTCCTATTTTTGCACAATTTATGCACTTTGTTAAAATTGATCTATGAGTAATTTTTCTTCATCATTTCAAAAGGGAAAATTTCAATCAATTAGTGGTAAACCATTATGATCAGAAATCAGAAACAATTTTTTTTTTTAACCAAACCAAATCCAGAATGAATATCAATGAAGAACTTCACGCAGCAATGAACTGTAGATCATGAAACCAAATCATACAACCGAGTCCAACCACAATACATTGTAACCACATAGAAGAAACGAGATGCTTGGAGAAAAATGAGTCCTGTATCCTACTCCACCACTGAATCATCTAATAGTCTTGGCATGGTTCCTACGATTGCATCTATCAGAAGAGCAGAAAGCTTGAAAGAACATCAAGAGCAAGATCAATACAACAACTAGAAATGTCAGAAACTGCCATGAACCAAATACATAAAGCTTCATAAGTCTCCAAGTTTCAACCCTCATCCTACCAATATAGTACTTGTTCGCATCTTCAATGATCTCATCCAAGAATGGTACTTTTGTCAATTTAATGGACATGATTGTCCCATTCCACAGGTTAGCCACTTGTTCATCATTGTTCAAATGTTTTAAAACAATCCCTTTTTCTCTCATAATCTTTGCATCTTCCTCAAAATCTATAATCCCATTCACCAATTCTATGCATCTTGTGAAAACAAGTGGCCTGCCACTGCATTGTAATATGATGCTTCATAAGCAACCAAGTTTCTAATCAACACTTGACTGTTGATGCCTGTGGCTATTGTGGGAAGTTGAAGTGTGGCTGCTTCTTTATCAAATCTGATGCTACGAATTGCTCCATTATTAGTGGGTGAGAAACAGATTCCAGAGTTTGAGAGTTCTGTAACACAAGGGATAGTAATTTCCTCCATCAAGGGTGGCTTCTTGAGATCAACAATTTCTGTTTTCGATTGCTCGTTCCCTTGTGAGAAAAACAGGTATTCCAAAGGGTGTTTTATAATCCCAACCACCGGAAGGTACAAATGATTGTCAAAGGCATACAAATGATGATCTTCATTGGCTTGTATAACAATACCTGAAACAATAACTCTACATAATAATACTTTGAATTATAAGTATCAAGTCATTGATCATACATGTTTGTTATACAAAATGACATTAAATTCATAGTTCATAGAGAGCATCTCAGAAAGGGGAAAAACACAGCTAGGTCACCAAACAATTCCAAGAGGACACATAGCATGATGCTATATTTTAACTCAAAACTTTAAGGCATTGAGCTTATAGATCTTTTCCACATATCTATCTCTTTTTCAACCCAATTCTATCTAATGTGGGACTTTTCCATACATTAAACCAAGTTAACTCACACTTAACATCCCGACACATAAATAATTCAAGTGCAAGTGAATCCTAAACAAGAGATGGTATATTTTTACAGGAGCCAAAAAGATATCACAACTAGAAAATTTGATGACATAAGTTGATACACCTATATCGATTATTTACCTAAAAAAAGAAGTTGAACAATACCTTCTGAATGAAGCTTACTGATGATTTGGTCACTATTGATGCCATCCTCCAAATTTCACTCAGGGCTTGCTTAATGATTTTTCATTACCTTCCATGTCTTTGTTGGTTGTGTTGTAGTAACTGTGTGTGTGTGTGTATGTCAAAAGAAGTCTGACATTACCAAAATGAAGAGTGCTTCTAATGTATCAATATTGAGAAATGAAATGGGCTAGTAAAATAGGTTTGGAGGAAAATTAGGCTTGCACGCATAAAACAAGCCAAATCAGGTTAATTGAAAACAACCAATTTGCACCCCCTGCGCGTGAGCTCAATAGACAGTGGGTTTCTTTTACTAGATTATTTTTGCAAAAAGTAACTAATTATTTATTCACATGAGCTTATTAGAAAACCTTGATATTTAACTGTTTGAAATTTGAATTCAACCTTAAATGTTTTTTGGCCTTTAAATAGATTCTTAAATGGATTTACATTAATCAAATCCATTATGTGTTTGTCCCAAACGGCTCTAGGAGTAATGCATGCGTGCATAACCGAGCATTTAAGCTATTTTATGATTGTGTAACTAAGGCTTAATGGTGTTTAATTTGGTGATTATGAGCCCAATGTTCATGCGGACCTTCAGCCTATATATAGCTATGGGTGTAGACAGAATGGTGTGCCTGCCTCTTGAGCTTTTGAGGTTTTCTTTCCTCCTCTATTGTGTACTTTTTTTCATCTGAGTTTGCTGGTGTTTGCTGTTTTGTGCCCTTATGTTCTTACAGGATGTGCTTGTTTAATTCTAAAGAATTGCTGGTCTGCCATAATAGTTTTAGAAGATAGTGTTCTCCAGTATAACTCAAGTAGCTTGTGATTTACCTATATATCGCCAACAAGTTGTTCTTCCAATTTGGGTACAATCATGTTATACAAGAAATCTAGCAAATGCGCACATTGTGAGACTTGGATCTTTGAATAATAATTTTCTTTAGTTGTCTCAAAAAGTGAAATTTCTTTAAACAACCCTATCAATAAAGCAAGAAGCATATCATTTGCTAATGATTCTTCTGTTGATGATGATGATGATTTGAATTCTAAAACTTTTCTCAAAACAAATAATGGGATCTGATTCTCAAACATTAGCATGCTCTTAGGGTTTGATCATTTTGACTTGATTTTCTCCCACCACCATAATCGATCATTCTTCCTTGTTGAAGAAAATCAAGCAAGAAGGAGGCATCAATAATCATCACCACACTAAGGTTTCGCTACTGAAATTTAAGTACTTGTGGTAGCATGCTCTAATCCTGTGTTCATATTTTCTCAATTGGTCAGCAAGATGTTCTAAGTTGAGGCTAACAATGTGATCTAGTATTATATCAGAAAAGGGTAGAATCGGTCCATTCAATTGAACTTGAAACGATTTAAAATTGCTTCTACAAAATCAATTACTTTTAGAACTGCTAAAAAAATTTACAAATGATTAATTAGTTTGTTCGGTTTACCCCTTATTTTTTAGTTATTAGTGAAAAATGGCATCATTTTGGTATTATTATTTTTTTCTTATAAAATTCCAATACTTTATCAGAATCATTCTCGTACATAATTATTAATTATTAATAATTATAAATTTGAAAAATGAGTATCATGACAATTTATTATTGGTGTCCTATTTTGATTTCAATTTGTGATTATAAATATAATAACGAGATTAGATTTAAAGATTCAGTTATGCAAAGTGGTAGTTTTGTTATTTCCTATTGTTATTAAAATCTTATTATATTAATTTTGATCAGTTTGACCAAAATCGAACAAATTAACCTTGAATCAGGTCCTAGACTGATTTAAATGGCCATTCTTTTTTGTTTTTTGCCAGAAATTTAAATGGGCCATTCAATTTTAAAAATATTATAATAATCCTGCTTGATTCCTTCTAAAAGCAATTTAGATATGGTTAGGGAATAATTTTGTAAATGGCAGCGTAACAAGGGGGTAAAACACTCCACTACTATGTAGAAAACTACTTAATGGACAACGTAGTGATCAGGTATTTTCGAAAGATTAACGTGAAAAGTTAAATTTCCTAAGAATAGAAATGCTTATTATTCACTGAAAGATCTATGAGAAAAATACATAAAACCTTTTTAGGGATGTAAGAATCTGGATCACCAGTCATAAGGGGCTTGGGAACAGTGAAGATAGACACAAGGAATTCGCCATTATCTTCCTCTTCAAGCTCTTCTTCTAGGGTTTGACGGATGTGAATCACCCATCTAAGCTCATCAATGTCGGATTTGTTGAAGTCATACGAGATGGTTCGTCTGAACAATGACATGAATGAATAATAATTTAAGTATCTTGTAATGGTTTCTCTTGTTTGTCTTGATAGAGATATTTAGTGAAGAGGGTTAACTAAGAGGATGAAGCTTAATTTTATTATCACAGAAACGTAGTGATTTGGAAACTCCTAATGAAATAATCAGAATATGAGTTTATTTGAAAATTAATGCCCATTAATTATAGGTTTCTTTATAATAATCAAAATATGAGTTTATTTGAAAGTTAATGCCCATTAATTCTAGGTTTCTTTATAATATTTATGTTAACCAACAACTTAGGTTTCAATTTACCTCCATCTAATTGAGAAATTTTTGCATGAATTGGTGCACTGCTCATTCATACTCTATCCAATAAAAACATGTCATATTAAATAATTATAAATATAAATTAATTATGCCATTGATAATAATAGATAGAAGAAAAAACAAAAGAAACATTATATTCTAAAACTAAACTTATAAAATATGACACATAAAATTTTATTTAACAAAAATGTTGCAATTTTATTAGAAAGAGCATAAATGACATGGCATGCAAAAAAATTTCCATTCAATTTTATTTTATTTCACACATTTTATCTTTAATGCTTTCATGTAATTTGTTCCCTACTGGGAAGAATATGAGGGAAAAGGACATTCATTAGATGGAAATCAAATTTTCAACTACTTGCATAAAAAATGAAAATCCATGCTAATATAAGTTGATTGTATATTTCATTATAGATAAAAGAAAGCAGTTTATGGATTAGTGTAAATTTCTTTAAATTAAACTCTACAAAAAATCTATTATAGAATACAAAAATTAGGACATGAAAGTATTTTTTTAAAAAAAATTTATCTAATTTTTGGATTGTGTTTCTTTGCAAAGAGATGGATTGATGTGGATTTTCTTTTGGTTAACTGTTAACCAATTGTTGCATGACTCATAAATTGTTAGAAATGATATTCACACAGCATTTGCAACTCCAAAAGATGATTGCGTTCATAATTTCATCATTGCAATAACAAGTTCCATCTTTCTCCTATGTTTTAAGACTAAACGATTCAATTCATCAGAGACGACAACACCAAATTTACATGAAAACATTTCCCCTTTATTTGGATGGATAGGAAGGGGAAAAAAAACTAGAAAAGACAATGTCTAAAAGTAATAAAATTTTTAAAAATTTATCTTCATAGTTTTTTTTCCTCTCTATTTTCTTCATAAAAACCAAGCCTTCAAGTCTACTGAAGAAATTCCCCGCTGTAAATAATGCATCAAGGGGTTTATACGATTATGGTTTTTCAACCTTGTCCACTTATTCAGTAAATACTCTCTTCAAAACAATAGACATTAAGTGAGCAGAAAGAATTTATGTTTGAATTGAACGTGCCGACCATTTTGACAGAATCTAGTTCAGTAAAAATATTCTTACAACCCAAACTTTCAGATATAAAATAACATCAAAATTGGAATGAAGGAGCCATTACAAGACAATACAAAGTCTATATACACAAAGGATTAGATTTATATCTCCAATAGGGTTGTGGTTTGAAAAATGAAGTGAGCAAGATTTTTCACATGACTCCTCATCAATGAAGAATATTACCGTCAAATTGGATACTCCTTGTTGTGAAGATATCCACCATTTCCAATCAGATCCAAGCATGCCCAAAAAGGAACCAAGCATCTGCTAATGTCATGCCATCCATTGAACAAGTTTATCCAAAATATGTATATGGCTACCTGCTATCTCTTCCGAGAATGCTTACTTTTTTAGCTACCAAAAGGAAGTTTGTTCCCTTCATCAACAGAGGTGAACTCACCAGTTACCCTGCCCAAGAAAAGATCAATTAGCACCAGTGGTAGATACTTCCAACAATCTGATGGAGAATTGGTAGTAAGGAATACCAAGTCCTACATTAAGTAATATGTGATACTTAATAAGGTATTTAAATGAGTTGGTTCTTTCACCTCAACAGTTAATTTTTGAGGTAAGATTCCCTATCCCGATTAAGCATCCATTAATTGGTATCAGAGCAAGGTTACTCATGAAAGGTTCTAACTGACAAGAGGCTAAGTTAAGTGTCGTGGTGTGTAACCGTCGAGACATTGGTGTTCCATGGGGGGCCAACTGATGGAGACTTGATAGTATAAGATATCAAGTCCCACATTGAGTAGTATAGGATACTTAATAGGGTACTTAAATGAGTTGGTTATTCTATCTCAATAGCTAGCTTTTAAAGTCAGGTTCCCCATCCCATTCAAGCACCCATCACAAATTTATCTAGAGAAATGGAATTCTTTTTGCCTTGATAAAAACAGGATATTGAACCTCTCTGTTTTTTAGATCCGAATCTGTTTTTAGAACATTTGTACTCTTCTCATTTTTTCCCCTCTTCTTGCCTAGATCATAGGGATTTGAATTGCAGACTGGCTGCAATCAATCCTCCATATATGTCAAACTTGTCTGAATAATGTAAATGAAACCAATCCTCCATTCTTTTTCAAGAACAGAAAATTCAATGGCGGCTTGAGCCTCTAACAATCAAAATTCAAATTAAGACAGCGCTCTCAAAGGATATAATAATGTACTCCTTGCTGGCATAAGCCTTAGCTGGTTAAATTTTACTTAATCATGAGAATTTATGAAAGCACAATAAACAGAGATGTAGGAGTCCAAATACCCATTATACAACAAAGTGGCATCGCCTATTGTCCCTGCAACCTTATTCCGTACCTTACGAACACAAACCTAAAGCAAAGCATATAACAGATATATATATATATATTTAGTATAAATAATAAATAATCACTCAATGCATCCACAGTCATATTGCAAATACACACCTGTACTTGATCCATAGGCCCAGCTTCTGGATCTCGATTTCGATGAATAACAATTCCATTGTCGCATTTATTTATGAAGTGTGCACTTCCACTTATATCATAGAGATTAGGAGGTCCCCCAACCCAATTTTGTAACTGGTATTTTTATTATGCAACTAACTGTTAGACCATTAGATATATCAGAAAAAGGAAAGAGGGAATGGCCGAGATTACAGCCTTTTGTTACCAACCTGTCTAGGATGTGCTACAAACCAAACATGGCATCCGTGATGCTGGGCAAACCGTTTGATTTTGGTAAGCATCTGACTAACATATTCAGTTTCAGTCCTGAAACAAATAAATAAACATCATTAGCAATGCTGCTAATGTTTGAACAAAGTATAGGGTGCAAAGAACAAAAATAATCAACATGCTAGGGGAGACAATATAAGGTCCGTTTGGTTGCTAGAAATTATGGCATGGATTAAAAAAAAATAAACCAAAAATGAACAAAATCACCATCCCTCTTATAATAAGCAAGATAAAATCCAACATCACACCTTCCACAAATCTCATCAATCATAACTCCCAACCTCATGAACTATATTACTCTTTCCCATCATGAATATAGTTGACCAATCTCCCATCCATATTTTGATCATTTTATTTTTACCTTTATTTTTTAATTCATTCTATTCCCATTCTTTCCAGCAACCAAACAAGTCCTAAGTATATATCATAAACAACTAAGCACAATAAGGTTCTTTCTATTGGCATCATTACTTTAATTTGCTACCACAGAAGTAGCAAGTTCATGATGAGGTCAACTATGAACACAAGAAAAATAGAAACAAAAGATCCAAATTAAGAACAAAATCTCTGAGAAAGTTACATGCTTGGAGGGCGCTGATGGTCAAGCTCATTATAAGGATCGATTACAAGTCCACGCACCCCATGCCTTAGCACAGCTATTTTTGCAAGGTCAAGAAGCCAAGTTATACTTGGAAGCGCATCACCTTCACACCTAGCATGACCAATAAGGAACACCAGCATCAAAACCGACGAGTAAAATAAATAATCTAAAAGTGCCCAAAATTTTTTTGAACTAATATGCTAATTAATCACTGCCAAGAACCTGCAACAGCCATCAAGAAAAAATATCCATTGTTTCTCAACAAATTCAAGGATAAAGACCAGACTAGAACACTCCTGACATAAGCACAAACAATTCATTTCCATGCAAACATTCTAAAGGCCCTGAAATCCACAAGAGATTAAGTAATTTATAGAATTCACGGTCAAGACTACAATTTCAGCAACACTATCAGTACATAAGATAAGGGAAAGAAGGGAAAAAAAATACAAGCAGAGGAGATTCAGTTCCAACAACCAAAGACCAGCCAGATCAGTTGGTTAAAATGGCTGGATCCCTGATTCTGATTTCCACTTAGTTTTAACAAGGTTCTATCTTTCCCTAGTTTCAAATATGAATAAATTACATTATGACCCATAACTTCCCTCAGTTCCTCAGGAAATGATGATTGTCTTCTTATCAATGCTAGTAAACAACAGTGGCTCAATTAGCCAGATATCAAATTATGAAATAAGTTGAGAGAGAGAGGGTTTTTTTCCTTTGGTTCTTTCTTTTTGTCTGTCTGTTTTTATGTTTTTGGGGCTGGGGGGGGGGGCGCGGGTTGCAACCAGGCCATCAATGGGCTCACCTTATGAGTTGAAAAGTATCACTTAACCAGCTCTTCCCCTGTTCTAACTCCTCCACACTCATACGTTCAACAGATTCGCCATAACTATCATCAGACAAGGGCCAGAAGATGGGTGATTATAAACATTCACAAAAGAATAATACTAAGTATTGCTGCTGTTGCAAGAGGATTAACAGATAACATTCACTAATTTGATCACCTAAGTATTAGCAAATAAATTTTGCAAAGATATGAATCTAAATTTAATCCTTGGCATCCTTGTCAATCAAATTCTAAATACAAAATTGACTAAAGAAGAAATATATTGTTGGAGCCCAAAATATTCAAATGACCTGCAGGGAAAAGAATTTTATGCATTTCAAGAATAGACTATAGAGATTGTAAAGAAAGCATAATAGCAAAGTCATTGGCTTGGGTATTAGGTATCTAGGAAAGCCTTAGAAGTTAAGAAAAGTATTACTCTTACATCAATGGAAATAGTTGAGTTCAGGGGTCAATACAATGCATATCATAATTAAGTATTTCAAAAATATATTTCAATGATTTCATTCCTCATCTATCTAAATTTTATCATATTTTCTTCACATGATACGAGAGTCATTCAATCCAACTTGAACTCCATCTGCAAATACAAAATATAGATGCAATAGCCCATCTTTAACAAGGTATAAGAATCTTGATATCACATGCTCCTTTAGGTTTATAATATAGGGCATTTCTAGAAGCCTTATTTGGTTCAAAAACAGTAGTTCTATGTGTGGTGTTTTTGAGAGAGGGAAATTGTATTTCTCATTCATCTACTTTCAAATGTACAGGCAGGTCCTATATATATACATCAAGAGAGATAAAACCCAATAAATACTAATAAAGCTTAATGAATAATGCTAATAAATGCTAATTATTAGCAATAATGACATAATATTCCCACACTCCCCCTCAAGTTAGATCATAGATGCTAATCATGTCCAACTTGCTTATACAGCTCTCAAAGGCAAGCTTAGGTAGTCCCTTGGTCAGCACATCTGCAGCTTGTAACTTTGTAGGTAGGTATGTTTGACATACACTGCCTTCCTCTAATTTCTCTCTGATAAAATATCTATCCACTTTAACATGTTTAGATCTCTCATGTTGTATAGGATTCAATGCCATGCTTATGGCAGCCTTGTTATCACAATACAACTTCATTGGTAGATTAATTCTGACTTGTATTTCTTCCAAGACCCTTCTTATCCATAGTTCTTTTGTGATTCCTTGAGCTAATGCTCTCAATTCTAATTTAGCACTACTTCTGAATACGACTCTTTGCTTTTGACTTTTCCAAGTCACTAAGTTTCCCCACACAAACGAGTAATAGCTAAAGGTGGATCTCCTATCTCCATAGGTTCCCCCCAGTCTACATCTATTTAAATCTCCATTGTCCTCTGCACATGCTTCTTAAATAGCAATCCCTTACCAGGTGTACCTTTAAGGTATCTAAGAATCCTACATACAGCTTCCAGGTGTTTCTTTTTTGGATCACATATGTATTGACTTGCTACACTGATGGCAAAAGCAATATCTAGCTTTATATAAGATAGATAAATCAGCTTCCCAACCAGTCTCTGATATCTGTCTTTATCAACAGTTTCTTATTTTTCCTTGTCTTCTTCTTCAACCTCATCATCAGAGTTGTCTTCTCCTTCTGACTTCTCCTTACTATTTTTCTTAGACTTTTTCTTTCTCGAGACCACAATAGGAGTTTCCTCAAGTTTACAACCTAATATGCTAATTTCCCTGAGAAGATCAAGTATATACTTCCTCTAAGATACATATATGCCTCGTTTAGACCCTGCAACTTCCATCCCGAGAAAATATTTCAAGTTCCCAAGATCCTTGACTTCAAATTCCTTACCAAGAACAGTCTTTATCCTTTCTATTTCCTCAACATGATCTCTTGCAAGAATTATATCATCTATATGCACAATAAGGATGCACTTTTTGGCTCCCTCAGCCTTAAAAAAAAAATCATATGACTTGATACTCCATGTTTATAGCCTTCTGACTTCAAAACCTTTTAAGAATCTATCAAACTATACTCTAGGTGACTGTTTCAAGCTATACATAGATTTCTTCAACTGGCAAACTTTGTCATTTTTGTCTCTATCAAACCCCAGAGGTAGAGTCATGTAGACTTATTCCTTTAATTCTCCATTTAGAAAGGCATTCTCGATATCTAGTTGATGAAGTGGCCATTCAAGGAATGGTTGGGTGCTACTGATAATAGAATTCTGATAGTGTGTCGTTTTGCCACTGGCACAAACATCTCTTTGTAGTCTATACCATAAGTCTAGGTGAAACCCTTTACTACTAATCATGCCTTTAACTTGGCAACTATGCTATCAACCTTTTACTTTAGAGTAAATATCCACTTGCAACTAACTAGTTTCTTACCTTTAGGTCTTTCAACAGTCTCCCATGTTCCATTTTTCTCCAAAGCTCTAATTTCTTCCATAACTACATTTCTCCATTTTGATATTCCTAGTGCCTAACTCCGCCTATGTTTATAGCCGATCTCAAGCCCGGGTAAAGGAAGAGGGTTGTGTTAGGCCATCAACAGCCAATGTAAAACTTTGTTGAATCTATCATGAACATGGACAATAGACGTTATAATGTTAATGCTAGGTCGTTGCCCGTAAGTAACGCGCTGCATGGCTCGAGTACAGTGATAAGTGAGTTAGAGCCACTGCATCGGCGCCCGGATGTAGTGTTAAATGAGCAAGGGCTACCGCGTCATTCTGGACACACACGGCTAAAGAAGTTAGTCCATGAGAGCAAAATTAAATTTGGTACTTGGAATGTTGGGACATTGAATTGTAAATCTGTAGAGGTTGTAGGGGTTATGATTCAAAGAAAAATCAATATCCTTTGCCTGCAAGAAACAAAATGGCATGGAGAAGAAGCTAAGGATATTCAAGGTTTCAAACTTTGGTATACAGGAAAAGTAAGTGCACACAATGGAGTAGGCATCATTATAGATAAGGAGTGGAAGAAGAACATTGTAGAAGTTAGCAGAATTGGAGACAGAATTATTTCCTTAAAAATGATAATTGGATGTGAGACTGTTAATATTGTTAGCGCTTATGCGCCGCAAGTCGGGACAGAAGCCAGTCTTAAGGAATTATTTTGAGAGGATCTGGAGGGGTTGATTCGATGCATACCACAGAGTGAAAAGATTTTTATTGGAGGAGACTTTAATGGGCATGTCGGGAGGGAAGCTGGTCAGTATGCGAGAGTGCATGGTGGTTTTGGTTTTGGAGAGCTAAACAATGAAGGACAAACTCTTCTTGATTTCTCATTGGCATATGATTTTAAGATTGCCAACACTTGTTTCAAGAAGAGAGATGAGCATCTCATCACTTACAAAAGTGGAGCCTCAAGGTCACAGATTGATTTTCTTTTGGTTAGGAACACAGATAGAAGACTTTGTAAAAATTGCAAGGTGATCCCCGGAGATGCTGTAACGACACAACATAGGGTCCTAGTCCTTGATGTGTGTATTTTGAGTAAAATCCAAAAACGTCGACAAGTAGTAGCACTAAGGATTAGGTGGTGGCAATTAAAAGGTGAGGAGCAAGATATTTTCAAGCGAAATCTTTTGGATAAAGGAATTTGGGAATCTTAGGGAAGTGCTAACATCATGTGGGAGGATATGGCTAAAAAGATACGGGAGGTTGCAAAAGTAGTTTTAGGAGAATCAAAAGGCTTTGGTCCGAGAGATAAGGAGTCTTGGTGGTGGAATAATAGTGTACAGGACAAAATCAAGTATAAGAAGAACTGTTTTAAAGCCATACATTTGTGTAACAATGAGGAAAATTGGGAGAGGTACTGTATGGCTAAGAAGGAAACTAAGAGAGCTGTGGGTGAAGCTCGTTCTAAAGCTTTTGAAGAATTTTATAAGAGCCTTGAGACGAAGGAAGGAGAGCTAAATATTTATAAGATTGCCAAGAGTAGGGAAAGAAAATCAAGAGATCTAGAACAGGTAAGGTGTATTAAGGATTAAGAGGGAAGAACTTCAGTTACAGATGATGAAATTAAAAATAGATGGGAGACTTACTTTTCTAAACTTTTCAATGATGGAGAGGGTTCATCTAGTAACTTGGAAGATTTAGTAACTGGTGAAGGAGAACAAAATTTATCATTCTATCGAATAATACGTGATAAGGAGGTAAAGGAAGCTCTTAAGAAAATGGCAAATGGTAAAGCCAACGGACCTGATTGTATATCTATCGAAGCGTGGAAATGTTTAGGGGAAGAAGGGGTGAGATGGTTAACTAAGTTATTTAATGTGATTTTACGGTCCAAGAAAATGCCTGATGAGTGGAGGAGAAGTACATTAATTCCTATTTATAAAAATAAAGGAGATATTCAAAATTGTACTAACTATAGAGAGATTAAACTTATGAGCCACACAATGAAATTGTGGGAGAAAGTAATTGAGCATAGGTTGAGATTGGAGACAAGTATTTCTGAGAATCAATTTGGTTTTATGCCAGGTAGATCGACTACAGAGGCGATTTATCTACTAAGGGGATTAATGGAAAAGTATCGTTGTAAAGATAAAGATCTACACATGGTTTTTATTGATTTGGAAAAAGCTTATGACCGTATACCAAAAGAAGTGCTTTGGAAAGCGTTAGAAAAAAAGGGAGTACGCATTGCTCATATTAAAGCCATACAAGATATGTATGAGGGGGTAAAAACTAGTATAAGAATGCCTAGTGGTCAAACAAAGGATTTTCCTATAAAGATTGGACTACATCAGGGATCATCTCTGAGTCCTTATTTGTTCAACTTGATCTTAAATGTTTTGACGGAACATATTCAAGGGGAAATCCCGAAATGTATGCTCTTCGCGGATGATATAATTCTTATAGCAGAGACAAGAGAAGAGGTTAATTGCAAACTTGAGTTATGGAGGAGGACATTGGAGTCGAAAGGTTTTCGTCTGAGTAGAAGTAAGACGGAATATTTATATTGTAAATTTAGTAAAGGACTATTCGACAATAATTTGGAAGTGAAATTGGGAGACCAAATTATAGCTCAAGTGGAAAAGTTTAGATATTTGGGAGCCATTATTCAAAATGATGGCAAAATCAGTGGAGATATGTCACATAGAATTCAAGCTGGGTGGTTTAATTAGAGAAAAGCTAAAGGAGTTATTTGCGACCGTAAGGTGCCTAATAAACTTAAAGGAAAGTTTTATCGCACCGCTATCAGACCGGCAATGTTATATAGTAGTGAATGCTGGGCTCTAACGGGACAGCAAGAGCATAAAGTTGGAGTAGCAGAGATGAGAATGTTACGATGGATGTGCGGGCATACACGTAAAGATAAAATTCGAAATGAGCACGTACGTGAAAAAGTGAGGGTGGCACCTATTGAGGAAAAAATGGTAGAAAATCGGTTGAGATGGTTTGGGCATGTACAAAGAAGACCAAGGGAGGCACCAATGAGAAGAGTGGAACATATAACTTTGAGTCCGATTAAGAGAGGTAGAGGAAGGCCTAAGAGAACACTCTTGGAAGTTATTGAACGCGATCTCTTAATTAATAATATTCCTAAAAGCTTGATAAATGATAGAGCACAATGGCGTCTTGCAATCCATGTAGCCGACCCCACCTAGTGGGATAAAGGCTTGTTGTTGTTGTTGTTGTTGTTGTTGTTGTTGATATTCCTAGTGCCTCTTAGATGTAGTTAGGAATAACAACTTTATCCAAACTAGAGATGAAAGCCCAGTAACTAGGAGAGAGAGCCTTATAGGATACATACTTCTAAATCGGATGCAAAGTACAAAATTGAGGTTGTTTCTGGAGGGCAATAGGTAGATCATTAGATTCACTTCCTTGTTTGAATCATCTAGCTCACCAGATGGATCAGTCCTTAGTACTTCAGCTTCAAGAACTACCCCTGGTTCTAACTCTCTTGGTGCCTTAGGTACAAGTTGCTCACTATCTTTTGATTTCATCTTTCAAGTGTAAACCAACAACTCTCCCTTTTGTGGTCTTTCTACATCTCCCTCTATTTTTTGTTTCTCCTCAAACTTTGGCATAAGAGAAGAGGTTGGTGAGGGTAAGGGTTTCAGTACAAGTGGCATAAGAGAAGAGGTTGGTGTGGGTGATGGTTCTGGTACAGGAGTTAATGGCTTAAGAAATACATATTATGTGTTAGCTTCTATGTTAGGTTCTAGTTCCCAGGTCTGAGATTCACCTATACTCCCCCTGAATTGAAGAATTGGAATAAAAAGGAGTTTCCTCATGAAAGGTAACATCAAGGTTTACAAGGGTGCGTTTAGAAACAGGATCAAAACATTTGTATCCTTTCTAAGTAGGAGAATAGCCAGGAAATATGTACTTGGTAGCTCAAGGTTCAAGTTTACTGCTTTGGTGGATATGAGCAAAGATTGTGCAACCAAATACACAAAGCAGAAGTTTGATTTCAATGTAAGATGTGGGAAAAACACTTTGCAATTTTTTGAGAGGGGTTTTAAAGGATAAGATTCGACACGGCATTCAGTTGATGAGATAGCTCACGATTAAAATGGCATCCCCCTAACAAAACTTTGACACATTGCAAGTGAACATGGGTGCTCTTGCAACTTCAAGGATATGTCTATTTTTCCTTTCTACAATTCCATTTTGTTAGGATGTATGGGCACAAGTACGTGTATGCACAATACCATGCATTTAGAGAAAATTACTCAAAGATTGGTTGAAGTACTCAATATCATTCTTAGTATGTAAGACTTAGATGCTAGTATTGAACTGGTTTTTGATCATGGTGAAAAAACTCATGAATGTGGATATAGCCTCAGACTTATTTTTTAAAAGATAAACCCAACAAATACGAGTATGGTCATCAATGAAAGAAATGAACCATTTCGTTTGAGGACGGTTTAGAGTACGAGATGGTCCCCACAAGTCACTGTGAATGGTTTGGGAGGTGCATTTGGCTCTTGGAAAGGAAATGCGATGGTGTTTGGCAAGTTCACACACCTCACACTGGATTTAACTATGATTCATGTTTGGGCATAAGATTGGAAACAATTGTTGAAGGTAATGGAAATTAGGATGACCCATCCTCTTATGTTATAAAATCATTAACTTTAGAGGTAGACACATAATTACTAACAATAGATGAGTTACCCACTCAAGTAATGACTTCTAAATAATAGAGCACCTCGTACTCTTTAGCATTGCCAATTTTCACATCAGATGATAGATCTTGAAATACACAATGTGACAGAAGAAATTTAGCAAAACAATTTGAGTGCTTAGTCAATTGACTAACTGAAAGCAAATTGCAATCAAGTCTTGCCATATGGAAGACAGATTCCAAAACAATAGAATATGATATACGGATACTCCCTCTTCCCGCCACGGGTGCTAAGGAATCATCTACAATTTTCACTTTAACATTCCCAGTATATGGGTTATAAGTGGTGAACAATTGATGGCAGTTAGTCATATGGTCAAATGTTCCGGAATCCACAATCCACACCACCACACGTTGAGTTGTCTTTAAAGCCTGAAGAAAAGACCCTTTTTTTGACACTAATGCTATCAGTGAAGATCTAGAAAAATTAGTGATGACACCATATAGAAGTATCCATAGCACTTCAAATAAGAGAAAGACTTCGTGATAGATTGAAACCTGAAGCCACAGCCTAATATAACTCAAAACACAACAAAACAAGGCACTAACAACACCATACAGACTGATATGGTTTGAAAACAATGCACCCATACACCGGAGTTGCATGGATTTGGCTGGAGAGAGTGCGTCATCGCTATTCGACGAGGTCATGGCCTGAATGGAGCTGCCAAACACCACCAAAAGCTCTCTGACGCAGTTCGTAGGGGTGGCGAGTGTGGTCCACACGTGCCACCATTCATCATCATCATCCTAGATTTCGCAGTTTGGAGCCTCCTGAGCACGTCTAGAGTGGCGGTGAGAGTCCAAACTTACTCCACCATTGTCCACACAAATGCCCTTACATACTGTCCAAGAAGTCTCATGTCAACTATTCCAAAACTAACCTAATTTGGATATTGGGCTTGATGCTCTGATACAATGTGGTGTTTTTGAGAGAGGGAAAATTGTATTTCTCATTTATCTATTTTCAAATGTACAGGCAAGTCCTATATATATACGTCAAGAGAGATAAAACCTAATAAATACTAATAAAACCTAATGAATAATGCTAATAAATGCTAATTATTAACAATAATAACATAATATTTCCACGTTATATTTTTTTCCCAACTATACCTACTAAATAGAATTGGCTACATGTATTACATGACACTATTGTGCTCTATCAACAACCACGCCTTTGTGTATATTATTAACCAAAAGATCTCGTTCAACGACTTTAAAGTATTTTCTTTGACCCTTCTCTACCCCTCTTCACATAACTCAAGACTACCTATTCCACTCTTTTCATTAGCACCTCCAACAACCTTTTTTACACATGTCGAAACCATCTCAAAACGATTTTTTACCCTCTCTTCAATAGATGCCACACCAACCTTTTCTTGTACATGTTCATTATGGATCTTATCTTTTTTTGTATACCCACATATCTATTTTAACATTCTCATCTTTGCTACTCCAACATTATGCACTTGTCCCTTTAAAGCCTAATATGCACTACCATATAACTATTTTATAATACTAATAAACAATTATGCTTAAAAGTATACATCATTTTCACGAAACTATTTGTGGACGCAGCCTTGCCTGACCACAATTATCAGGTATGAGCTAGATCAATTTCGAATGATGAATGAGCACAGAATTACACATCTTTATTGTAGTTACATCCCTATAATTGTATGAATATTGTTTCATATTGATTTTTAATACTTGCACATTGTATTTTGATGCTTGAATTTTGTATTTTAAGTGTCATGCATTCAAGACATGGGAAAACTATAGGGAGCTGTATGATGATAGGTGCCAAGCTATGAAACCTATGTGATGAAATTAACACAGATGCAGATTGAAAATTTCTGTAAGTTGTTTAAGATTGTTGGAAATTATTTTGATTTTAATTCATTTATCCTGATTGCTTTGTTTAAGGATAATTTCTTTTCTTCAGTCATTTTTAATAATCTTCCTAAATGTTCGAGATTAGCTTATATATTCTATTTTAATAAGAATTGAGCTATCCTATTTGATGAGGATGAAGTTACAATGTTTAGACTTGGATTTTCACAAAACCTACCGCACCTCTTGAGCTGTCTAACTGTCTAACCTAGAAACCATGATGAACTAGATTTGCCTATACGCTCATAAAAGAGCAGAGGTCGTGCATTAAACATTCTACATGTGAGTACATCTCAAATGACAAGTTGTCTCTTGGTTATTGAGTTTTGAAGCTAATATTTCAAGTGAGCAGATTCCAACAAATATTAATGAACTACAAACTGCAAACAGAGTAGAGCCGTTAAAGATGAGATGAATGCCCTTTGTTATGATTAGGGTAGAACAGCTCTAATTTTATTCATAAGATGTGTTCACATATATAGAAGAGATGAGAGGAAGAGAATCTACACAAATCACCTATATCTCTCCTGTAATCTTGGCAAATCAAATCAAATGTTGATAAGAGATAAAATCAAATATTAATAACATATAGCAAATCTTATTTAAATAAGGAAAAATAAGTCTAATCTTGATATGGGCCTATGGTGGCAAGCCCTCATCTAATAGACCAACACTCCCCCTCAAGCAAGTAAATAGATGTTAATCATTCCTAGCTTGCTTCTGAGACCTTCAAATTTGTTTTGAGTCAAGGATTTGGTCATAATGTCTGCAATCTAGTTCCCTCAAGGGATGAAAGATAGATCTATCACCTTAGCTTCAATTTTTTCTTTCATGAAGTGCCCATGCTTCATGTGGTCATGTTGAACAAGATTGTTAGCAATCTTTATGGCTGATATATTATCACACCATACCTTAATTGAATCATTCGGATCAACCTTCAATTCCCTCAAGAGACAAATGATTCACATCCCTTCACATATTCCTTGTGACAAGGCTCAGTACTCTGATTCTGTTGAACTTCTTAACACTACCAGTTGCTTCTTACTCCTCTAGGTCACTAGATTTCCCCACACATAGGAACAATACCCAATAGTTGATCTTTTATCACTCTTTCAACCTCCCCAATCTGCATCAGTGAATAATTCAACATTTCTAATGACATTCTTTACAGGAAAAAAAAATAGTCCTTGCCGAGAGTCTTCTTCAAGTATCAAAGAATTCTATAAACTACTATTAGTGTTCCTTTTGAGGAGGACTAGAGAATTGACTTAAAACACTAACTGGAAAGCACCTTTCTCGATCAACAATCTATTTGTAGTATTCCCCATCTTTCTGAAAAGTCCATTCATAGAGCATTGTAATATTAAGTGATAGATTGCTCTCCTTACAAGAGATTTCAAAGCAATCGCTTCACTTGAAAGATGGCAGCTGTGTTCTCCTTGACTGAGTAGGTGCGCTTCTCAAATTCCCATATTTCTTTGGCTACAATTGCCAATGGGTAATTTTCACCAATCTCAACGATCATAGAATTCACGAGCCAAGCCATAACCATATTGTTTTCTACTTACCAAGATCGAACTTGGCATCTGTAATTACTAGAGGATTCTCTGAGGTATTTCTTGCGATTTTTTCCTCAAACAAACAGCAAAATATGTCGCAATCACTAGAGGTAGTTGTTGCCATTGAGAAGATGAACGAGCATAGCTTGCGAGAATGAATCGTTCCCTAAACTCAATGTCCTGAAGGGAAAGTTCATGTTATGTGCGTTCAAACCAATACCTTGTGAGTCCTCGTTGGCCAACGATATTGTGCCATTGCTTGTGGTAAGGACTCGCGGTTGGTTTGTTAAAGCTAGCCTATATGCCATTGATCACAAATCAAAGTTCTGATACCATGTTATAATTAAGGTAGAACAGCTCTAAAGCGTTTACATATATAGAAGAGATGAGAGGAAGAGAATCTACACATATCACCTATATCTCTGCTATAATCTTGGCAAATCAAATCAAATGCTGATAAGAGATAAAATCAGATATTAATAACAGATAACATATCTTATTTAAATAAGGAAAAATGGGTTTAACCTTGATATGGGCCTACGGCAGCAGGCCCTCATCCAACACCTAACTAAACTAGAAGCTTATTGACTTACCAAAAGGGAAGAAAGTTCTTGGGAACAAGTGGATATTTACTATCATATATATTGATAAAAGCATCCCTCATCATAAGTAGTGCTGGTGGCTCAAGTCCCCATATCACATGAACAATAACAAACCCAACCTTGATAAAGATAACCCAAGATATGAGCAAAAGCACAAATAAATACACAAAGCTCACCGTGTATCAAAGAAAGGTTTCTTCAAGTGCTTTTCTAAAAGTTTCCGTGCATGCTCCCTGACCTGTAGATCAGTCAATTAAAACTTTGAACAATATCAGAACATGCCACAGAAAATGTGAGGGAATGGTTAGCAAGGTGTAGTTAAAGTCAGATTACAGATTATATAATATATGCTGACAACATTACTCAAGAACATTAAAGACCATGGATTTCAATTGTGTAAGTATCTTTTACTCAAAGAGGTATTAAAGATTTTTTTTTAAGGGGGGGTATGGGCCATAACGATTTAGAGAAGTGTTTTTTAAGTTAAAGAAAGAGTAACTACTCATGCAGCCACATTTAATGGTAGAAATGTCTGAGTGGTCATGATATTTATATGGATGAAGGTTTAGGAACCAATTTTGATATGTACAACATTTTCAAGTCTTGCAATGATATATTTTGTTTGGTTGATTTAGTTTCCCCCAAACTTTAGGTTTCCCTGTTTTGTCAACACAGTATTTGCACCTGGATATCATTCACCTTGAATCAAGCCCTAGATTAACTACTTCCGGCGAAGAAAAAAATCGAACAAGTTTAACAGAGTTCAGGTGGTTGAGTGGCTGGCTTGTTTGCTAGTACCAGGATGCCATTTGTTGTGTTTTCCATATTTTGGTGAAAATGTGAGTTATTCTTTATCATAGTTTAGTTTACACAACCTATAAAAAATTGTGGGTTGCTGAATAGCGTTTGGCTATTGTTATTGATTTTATTAAAGTGATATTTTGATTTATATATCTAGATAACTGGCATGCGCAATAGAGATCAACTTTTAACAAATTATGTGGAAGCAAATGATTGCAAGCTTGGCATCCCAATTGAGAAGATCATATGCACTTCTAGTCACCACAGAAATTACTTATCCCTTTCATGTACAGGAAAAAAATGAGAGAGGAGTTGAATCCTTGCTTTCTTATCATTAACTTACAAAAATGAGAGAAATTACTTTTAGTCAGTCAATAGACTAAGTGGACCTTATTCAGTCAAAAGACTAACAAAAAATATCACAAGGCACAATTAAAGACCATGGCTATACAAGATATAAAGCATATGCACATTTCTTACCTGAGTGAAAATTATTATAATAATAAAGTTGAGGCGATTAGTGTGAATGCTACATTTATATAATAATAATGCGAATGCTACTTGCGTGTGTCTGTATGATTATCAATTGCACTTCAGCGCACTGCAATGCAATACAATGTGTACTGTGGAGATATTGTATTTATTATAAATATTATTATCTGATTATTAGGAGTCAATAGGATTTATTAGAATTATTAGCATTTATTAGCCATTTATTTGCTTGTCTCCTAGCTTTGTGTATATATAGTCTTCTACATCCTACTATTATGATCATATTTCTCCTCTCAAAAATCCCACATGGTATCAGAGCTCATTAGATCAGAACCCTAGCTAGTTTTTTGTTTTGCCGTATAGCCCAGTTTCAAACTAGCTGACAGACATAACCCTAATGGAGGACGAGAGGCACTATTGGATCTCACAGCCGACCAAGGAAGGACTAGAGACCTCCAATCGGCGCAACCCCGAAGTTTGGCGTCCGTCGACGGTGTGTGGCTGTCACACGCGCCACTCGTCCAATCTGCGTCAGAGGGAGAGTCCAAGCGCGTGGCGGCACGTGGCGAGCTGTTTCCGGCAACGATGACTTGTTCTAGCAACGATGGACCATTTCCGACCTAGTCTCAGCATTTTCCTGCTATGGGTCTTCCAAGCCTTCGCCTTGTTCATTGAATGTGCATACTGTCAAAACAAATTAGACCTAAAGAACACAAATACCCAAAATTTCTAAGGGAAATAGGACTTCTAATCCTAGAAGTGGTATGTCTTAGTCTTCTTGATTTGATTTGTATCCGTTTGCTCATAAGCTTTCGACAATGGATGATGAAACTTGCAAAACTGTCATCAAAAATTGTTGAATCTGATGCACTATGTGTTAGTCAAATTCCACAGTCAGTCTCTGTCTTCTTTGCACAAAGAGGTAATTTTCTTCAAGCCTTAAAAACGTCGAGGGCTGAAATAGTAGGGATCGTAGACTCTAGCGCATCGGATCACATGACCGATAACCACCAATTAGTTTCTACATAGACTCCATGTGCTGGAAATTTGAAAGTCAAAATTGCAGATGGGTCTCTTGCTCCTATTGCGGGGAAAGAGAGTATTCATATCTCTGAATCTATTACTCTAGAATCTATTCTTCATGTACCAAAATTAGTGTGCAATTTGTTGTCTATTAGCCAACTAACAAAGCAATCTAAATGTTGTTCTAATTTTCTTCCAACCCATTGTGCCTTTCAGGATCTATCATTGGGTATGACAATTGGACGTGCTAAAGAGTGCGAGGGACTCTACTTCCTTAGGAATGCTAGAGTGAGTCACCATCAAGCCACGAATGTATGTAACTCTATATCGACCTCTAAAGATACAAATATTCTGTTATGGCACAAGAGGATAGGGCATCTTAATTTTCATTATTTATCTCGTTTGTTCCCAAACCTTTGCCCTACCAACCATGATGTCAAATGTGAAGTGTGTGAACTAGCAAAGCACCAACGAACATCATTTCCCAGAACACCGTATACACCCACCAAACCATTTGTTACCATACATAGTGATCTATGGGGTCCATCTCGTATCCCAAAACACACCAAATCAAAATGGTTCATTACCTTCATCGATGAGCATACTCGTGTTTGCTAGGTGTATCTTCTAAAAGACAAGTTTGAGACTGCATCCGTATTTATCAACTTCTTTACCATGATAAAAACCCAATTCAACACAAATATCCAAGTTCTACATACTGACAATGGTACTGAATATTTTAACCAAGTCTTGAGTACCTTTCTTCACAAGCATGGCATTATCCATCGAAGCACTTGTGCCCATGCGCCCTAACAAAATGGGATTGTAGAAAAGAAAAATAGACATATTCTTGAAGTGGCTAGGGCCCTCATGTTCACCCGTAATGTCCCAAAGTTTTATTGGGGGGATGTCATCTTAACTGCAACCTATCTCATCAATCGAATGCCTAGTCGTATTTTGTCTTTTGATACTCCTCTTCAAAAATTGCAAAGTATTTTCTCCACATCTCATATTGAAACCAACATCCCTCTTCGTGTCTTTGGGTGTACAGCCTTTGTTCACATCCATCAATCTAGTAAACTTGGACCTCGTGCTACAAAATGCATATTCCTTGGTTATTCCCCTACTCAAAAGGGATACAAACGTTTCGATCCTATTTCCAAACACATGTTTGTAAGCCTTGATGTTACTTTTCATGAAGATATGCCCTTTTACCCTAATCTTCAATTCAGGGGGAGAGTATAGGTGAATCTCAGACTTGGGAACAAGAAATTAACAAAGAAAAAGTGCTTCCTTATTCTTGGTCCATACCAGTAAAGTCATTGCCACCTCAATTACTAGAACCATCACTCTCACCCAAACCCTTACCACCATCACCATCTCTTGTGCCAGTCACAGAAGATAATTCAACATCAGGGGGAGATATAGAGAGGCAAAAAGACAAAGACTTGTTGGTTTATTCTCGAAAGCATAAATCCAAGGAAGGAGAGCAATTTGTATTTGAAGCACCAAAGGAGTCAGAACCAATAGTAGCTCCTGAATCACCTCAGCAAAGTCCTAAACAGGTAAGTGTTCAATCTAATCTTGATTTACCCATTGCTCTCAGAAAACAACCTCGCTCTTGTACTTTGCACCCAATACAAAAGCACATATCCTGCAAGGCTCTTTCTCCAAGTTATCGTGCTTTTGTCACTAGTCTAGATAAAGTTGTTGTTCCTAACAACATTGAAGAGGCATTGGAAATACCAGAATGGAGAAATGCAGTCATGGAGGAAATAAGAGCCATAAAGAAGAATGGAACATGGGAGATTTTTCAGAGGCTAAGTGGCAAGAAGCTTGTACGCTGCAAGTGGATTTTCACCCTAAAGTACAAGGCTGATGGAACTCTTGACAAGTTAAAAGCACGCTTGGTAACAAGAGGGTTTACTTAGACATATGGTATCGACCACATAGAGACTTTTGCACCAATGGCAAAATTAAACACCATTAGAGTTCTCTTATCCGTAGCAGCTAATCTAGAATGGCCACTCCATCAGCTTGACATCAAGAATGCTTTCCTAAATGGAGAACTAAAAGAAGTTTACATGACTCCACCACCAGGATTTGATAGAGGCAGAGGTGATCAAGTATGCAGATTGAAGAAATCTCTATATGGCCTAAAGCGGTCTCCTAGGGCATGGTTTGACAGATTCTCAAAAGTCCTCAAGCGAGAAGGCTATAAGTAGGGATTGTCAAACCATACAATGTTTGTTAAAGTTGAGGGAGGTAAAAGGTCTATCCTTATTGTATATGTTGATGACATTATTCTTACAGGAGATTATCTTGAGGAAATCACAAGAGTAAAGGTTGTTCTGGGCAAAGAATTCAAGGTAAAAGACCTTGATACCTTGAAATACTTCCTTAGGATGGAAGTGGCGAGGTCAAGGAAAGGTATTTATGTATCTCAGAGGAAGTATATACTTGATCTTCTGAAGGAAACAGGTATGTTAGGTTGTAGGCCAGCTGAAACCCCTATTGTAGTTTCGAAGAAAAAGAAGCCTAAGAAGAATAAGGAAGAGTCAAAAGAAGAAGATGATTCTTATGATAGGTTGAAGAAGAAGACAATGAGAATGAAGAGACCACTAATAAAGAGAGATATCATAGGCTTGTCAGGAAGCTGATTTACCTCTCCCATACAAGATCGGATATTGCCTTTGCAGTAAGTATGGCTAGCCAATACATGTCTGAACCGAAGAAGCATATGGAAGTAGTCTATAAGATCTTGAGATATTTAAAGGGTACTGCTGGTAGGGGGTTATTCTTCCAGAAACAAGAACAGAGAACCATAGAGGTCTACACAGATGCAGATTGGGGAGGAACTCATCCTAATAGAAGATCAACTTCTGGTTATTGTTCCTTTGTTTGGGGGAACTTGGTTACCTGGAAGAGTCAAAAGCAAAGGGTTTGTTTCTAAGAGTAGTGCTGAGTCCGAGTTAAGAGCTTTGGCTCAAGGAATAATGGAAGAGTTATGGCTGAAACGAATCCTAGAAGAGATACATGTCGAAGTGGACTCACCATTAAAACTTTATTGCGACAATAAGGCAGCTATAAGCATGGCCTTAAATTTTGTTCAACATGAGAAATCAAAACATGTGGAGGTGGATAGACATTTCATCAAAGAAAAGGTGGAAGAAGGAATCATATGTTTGATTTATTTACCTACAAACCTTCAAGCTGTAGATGTTTTGACTAAGGGATTACACAAGCCCGCATTTGGAAGTTGCATAAGCAAGTTGGACATGATTAATATCTATGATCCAACTTGAGCCATCTATGATCCAACTTGAGGGGAAGTATGGAGATATTGTATTTATTGTAAATATTATTATATGATTATTAGGAGTTAATAGGATTTATTAGAATTATTAGCATTTATTAGCCATTTATTTGCTTGTCTCCTAGCTTTGTGTATATATAGTTTTCTGTATCATACTATTATGATCAATGAAAAATCATATTTCTCCTCTCAAAAATCCCACATGTACTAACTGGTCCAAAGAAACTTAAGATAGCTCATTCAAGTCAAAATTCATTGGCTACATTTGATAAAAGGGTTTCTGATGTAACCTTGAGATATGGTCAGATTTATAAGAGGAGATCTAGGGAGCAGGTGGGTGTAGAAAAGAAATACCCAATGGATCAAAGTTAATATCCTTAGGGTCCAAAAATTAAGGATTAAGTCATGATGTATGGTAAGGTGGCTTAGATTCAGTCTGAATACGTGGGTCACCTTTTTGGCTTTCTTATTTTGTTGTTGCTGTTTTGGGGAGCACTCAAGAATGTTGTGAAAAGCTAGTTAGAAGGAAGGAGAGTGCTGGTCTCTCAAACACTAGTGAGAGGCTGTGTTCTTATTGCTGTGTTATTTCTTTTGTTGTAATTTTCATCCATAGGGAATAGGGTTTTGGCCAGAATCAGTGAGCTTCTCTTTTGTAACATTGATTCGGTTTCTAAGTCTTAATATCAAAAACCTCAGAATTTCCTCATTTATTTCCTTCTTGCATTTAAGTTCTGTTGAAAGTAATTAATATAGAGCAGAGATCTATCAGTTTCACTTCCTATCTCTCACATTCCATAATGATGCGACTACATGTGAGTGAAATACACAAGGCAGTAGCAAGATTATCACATTCTTATCACTCAAAAAATATAAAACACTGATTTACGTATGAGAATTTCCTTGATCGTCTTAGATTACCTTGCAATATTGTCTGTAATAGGGATCCTCTCAATTTATCCAGAATCAAACATGCCAATTTCAGAGAAAGCACAAAGTTTGTAAGGCCTGCTTGAAGAGTGGGTCCCACCTGAATTGAGATGCAACAATGTACCTGGACCCCATATGCTGTGTGTCTAACTATTTTGTAATTGATACTATTAATTTCAATGAGAAATTAAGAGGAATCCCTTCTTGATGTCTACCAAGGACCTAGAAAGCGTAAGCATTTTTTACTTCCAGACAGAAGTTTCTGAATAAAATTCTCAACGTTCTTACAAGATTAAATTTGGAAGCATCAACACTTGCACATGCCTGATGGCACAACTAAATCAGAATCAGAAGTATCCATATATGCTTTAAAGTTTCAAATTATGTCTAATACTAGTGTCTGAGATGTGACGGATACTAACACAACTTCATGAAAGTGTTTGTGCTTCAAAGCATTATTGTTGAAAGTCAAGCATGAACTAGCTCACCCTGTTCTCCATAGAGCAAAGTGCAAATTTCCAGCCAGCAATCCGAGTGACATTACACAGAAGAGCATCAATCCACTCACTCTTCCCTGAATTGGGAACCCCGGTTACTATAGTTAACTCCCCTGGCACGACCTGATATAAGTAATACAGAATACAACAAAACAGAATAATCCATCACCGCTCAATAGAAAGAGTTTTATCATTATGTACCAACTGTTAAGTGATAACCATTATCTTTATTAAACAGTATTTTAAAACTAGACCAAAAAAATAAGCATAAAACATGGATGCCTAATGTGCTTCATACAAATTAAGATCTGGAATCATGAACACAATTTTAGCAATCTAACATATCTAATATTAAACTTGTTCCCTTTTACATCCACTAAAGATTGTGTGGAGTCTTCATAGTACTGTCAAAGATGCATCTTATTAACTGCCCAATAAATTATACACTATGCAACTCCATGCCTGATGAAAATCATAAACCATTCGTTTCTTTTATTACACCAGATTGCAAGAAACAAGAACAGTGCAGGCTGTGCAGAAAATTAAGGAAATGTCAAAGGCATAAAAGCAATGTCAAATGCTAATGCAAAATATAGGGAAGCAACAGGTTTAGTCAAGAAAATTTCGTTATGAAGAATACAAACATTTGCGCACTGTTTCTGTCCATATTATAAATTCTTGAGACGTGAGAAATGGTTAGAAACTCATGAGTGTCCACTGTGATTTATATTTAGATTTATGCTTCTTTTGCTTAACATATCATAAATTTCATTTAAATTATGTTCGGTACCTGGAAACCTAAATGCACATTTTTTTCCAATAACCTGAATGTAAATTGAGAACAATTTAGCTCTGTTATCCAAGACGTCAGGAGTCTCAAGAATCACTTCATTCACACTATAGACAACCTAGAATTAATACAAGATCCTTATTATTTGTGGTGTATTTTATTCAATAAATAGTTTAGCAAGTCAAATTTATAAAGCTATCACAGTTAACAATATAGAAATGCAATAAATTGCAATTACATTGTACAAATAATCAAGATTTCTCCACCCTGTTGAGACACCAAACTCATAACCTAAGGTTCGATGATAATATGCATCAATCTCATCAAAGAAGTCCCTGAAATTAAACAATCCACGTATGGGATATAATTCTGCATTCTCAATCGTTTCCCTCAGTGCACCAGCACCTAAATACATGAGAACCTGTAAATAAATCATGAAGTATAAGGTTGGTACATTGATCATTGAGCAAATTACAGACAAACAACTTCTAATGGCTCTTCATGACAAGTTGGCTAGATAGTGCAGATAATGTGCATTTCTCTGCATGCGCGCGGTGTGCAAATCCAAGCTCTGCGAGATGCAGTAACTAGTGTAAAGCGTAATATCAGTTTAGCCCTACGTTTGGATCGAGAAGAATGGGTGGGATAAGTTAAATATTAATTTTGACATTGTCTTTGAGTTAGATCAGAAGAAGAGAAGAGAAGACAAACAAATAGTGAAAGAATAATCCATTTAGCTGCTGTGCTCTATTCAGTATATTTTCTATACATATAGGCCACAGGAGAACAGAAATTATGTAGAAATTCAAGGTTTCAGCCACATTGACAGGGATTAGGGACCAAAACAGGGATGCTAATTTCCATGCTAGATTTTCTCATACCTTGGACAATAGTTTTTGTCTCTTTGATTATCATACATGCCCCAAACTTAGGAATGGAGGATAATGGAAGAGTCTAGCTTTTTTATTTTTCGTTTTTTATGCCTGACCTTCTATACTTGTTAGTTGGTTGATATTGATATCCACTTTTTATTCAAAAAAAAAATCTAGGTTTAATTTCATTCTCAACTTTATTAGTATTAGATATTGTAGCTATTATTATCAATTGAATGAGCAATAATTAGCTAATAGTTTACCCGAGGAAATAGGTATGAGGTCAGGTTTTCAATCCCTTTAGCAAAACTCCCTCTGGTCTTGTATAAATCACCTTCTCAAAGGAATTGATAGTGCTTTTCATAAGCCATTTTACATAAAAAGATTGATCATTGTGGTTGACCTATATTTAATGTAAATATTATTTATTAATAAAGGGGATACTGTGAGGAGTAAAAATAGGGATTTTGTAGATATCCTATTCCCGAATATCCTCTCCTGATTCCATCTCCTGATTTCTTGGAGATTTGATCATCTTCTCACATGTATAAATCAGTGTACATACTCTGGGATTCAATAATAAGAGTTTTTCGGTCTATTTGCTACATGGTATCAGAGCAACTAGCAGATATCGACGCCGAAAACTCTGAGACAGAAAGCACCGAAGACGAGACACAAGAGTTGCACCCGATTCACACTTCTCCAATGTCGAAGAGTGATGGGTCCTCGCAAATCGATCCAGATAAGGCCGGTAGTCCCCTCGGGTCGATCACTGGTCATGACGGATCATCGGTGCTCGTGGTTACCATGAAACTCAATGGCTCGAATTATCGGGTATGGGCACAGGCTATGCGACTTGCGATTGGAGGCCGAGGGAAGATGGGTTACCTCGATGGCTCATCAAAAATTCCAGAAGAGTCCAGAACGCAGGAGCTACAGCGATGGCATACCGAAAATTCGTTGGTATCATCGTGGCTGATCAATGCCATGATTCCGGAAATTCAACAGAGCTTCATATTTCTTCCATCAGCTCATGAAATCTGGAAAGCTGTGCGAGATTCATACTCTGATGGGAAGGATTTGGCGCGAATATATGAGCTTAAAACAAAAGCATGGTCACTGCAGCAGGGAGAACGTGATGTCACGGCTTTCTGGCTGGAGCTGAATACCATCTGGCAGGAATTAGACTTGATGACAGAAGTGGAATGGTCTAGCAGTAATGATGCAATCCGTTATAAGGAGCAAGTCGAGAATGAACGGGTGTTTCAGTTTCTTGCAGGACTGAATCAATCTCTAGATGATGTACGGGGGCGCGTTCTGAGCCGTATGCCACTTCCATCCACTAGAGAAGTATTCTCAGAGGTACGTCGAGAGGCTTCAAGACGCAAGGTAATGACTCCTGGAGCTATTTCTGCACCAACTTCTTCCTTGGACACTGCTGCACTTGTGAGCAAGGGCAGTGATTCAAATCATAAGAACCAAAAGGGGAAGGTCACTTGTGAACATTGCAAGAAGATTGGGCATACCCGTGACACTTGTTGGGATATACATGGAAAGCCAGCCGATTGGAAGCCGAAAAAGGGCAAGCAACGAAGTTATCAAACTTCTCATGATGTACCGCCAGATAAACCAGACTCAATACCTGAAATTGATAAGGAGCAACTAGGTAAGCTACTTGAGATGCTTAGTGTGTTGCAGAAGAATGAGAAAAACCAGAAACTGAATCCTACTGCATCTGTGGCCACAAAGGTAAATGTGCCTTACTTACTTCTAATAGTAACCCCAAATGGATTGTTGATACTGGGGCAACTGATCATATGACCTCAAATGTTAAACTATTCAATACCTATATTCCTAGCGCTGGGAATGAAACAGTAAGTACAGCTAATGGATCTTCCTCGTCAATAGCAGGAACAGGAAGTGTGGTTATTTCTAAAGTCATGAGACTGAATCATGTTTTACATGTACCTTACTTGGCTTGTAACTTATTGTCTATAAGTAAGTTGACTAAAGAGGCAAATTGCTGGGCTCATTTCTGTTCTACTCATTGTATTTTTCAGGACCTCTTATCGGGGAAGATGATTGGCAGTGCTAAGGAGCATAACGGTCTCTACTATCTCGATGAATCAACCGTGAGTAGTCTTTGGTCTCGAATCCAGTGTCACATTGCAAATAAAGACTTTAATGATCTTATGTTATGGCATAGGAGAATGGGTCATCCAAATTTTCAATACTTATGTCGTTTGTTTCCTGAATTTCAAGTTAATAAAATTTCTTCATTTCACTGTGCTGAGTGTGAACTTGCTAAACATCACAGATCTGTGTTCAAACCTGTTGAATATAAATCTACCCGTCCTTTTTCCATTATTCATAGTGACTTATGGGGTCCTACTCGTATTGCTAATCGTACAAATACTAAATGGTTCATTACATTTATTGATGACCATACTAGAATGTGTTGGGTCTACCTATTACAAGATAAATCTGCTGTGCCCTCTGTCTTTTCTCAATTTTATACAATGGTAAAAAACCAGTTTGACACCACAATCCAAGTCCTCCATACTGACAATGGCACTGAATACTTTAATAAAACCATGGATATGTTCCTCACAGAACATGGAATTGTCCATAAAAGTACCTGTCCTAACACTCCCCAACAAAATGGTATTGCGGAACGGAAAAACAAACACCTCTTAGAAGTTGCACGTGCCTTGCTCTTCACTTATAACGTTCCCAAATATTTCTGGGGAGATGCAATTCTTACCGCTACATATTTAATCAACCGCATGCCAAGTCGTGTCCTCTCATTTACCACACCTCTTGAGAAATTAAAAGAATCTCACTCCATTACTCATCTTGACACCAACCTACCACTTAAAATTTTTGGTTGTTCCACTTATGTTCACTCCCATCACTCCCAAAAGCTGGACCCTAAAGCCATCAAATGTATCTTTCTTGGTTATTCCTCTACACAAAAAGGGTATAAATGCTTTGATCCTCATACCAAGAAACTTTACATAAGCCGAGACGTTAGCTTTGTTGAGCATGAGTCCTTTTACCCAAACACTTCAAGTCAGGGGGAGAGGGGGAGTGACTTTCAGTTTTTGGAAAGTGAAAGTGAGAGGCAAAGGGGTAAAGAAATCACCACCATTCATGATTCTGATCCCTTCATTCTTGCACCAACAAACTCTCAAATAGAGTCTGAACTCTTAAACCCACAGTCCACCGAATTCAGGGTCCAATCTCCTAGGCCAGAAACTGAAGTAAAAAGTCTTTCAGATTGCACTGAAATTGCTGGAAATGCACTGGAAAAGACACCCATAGTCTACTCTAGGAAGAAATGGCGAGAAAGGGAGACTGTTATACCTGAAGCACAACCAGAATTCGAACCACAAGAGGCTCCTGAAGCTGGGAAAGCGGAGACAGACTTACCGATAGCCCTCAGAAAACAACCCAGAACTTGTACACAGCACCCCATCCAAAGGTTTGTGAGCTATCAGACTCTATCCTCACAATTCCGCACTTTTGTAACTAACCTTGATAAAGTGAAGATTCCCAATGATGTATATGAGGCCCTTAGCATACCAGATTGGAAGAATGCTGTGATAGAGGAGATGAATGCTTTAACAAAAAATGGCACATGGGAAGTTGTAGAGCTACCAAAAGGGAAGAGGGTTGTGGGCTGCAAGTGGGTGTTCACCCCAAAATATGATGCTGCTGGTAAGTTGGACAGATTAAAGGCACGGTTAGTGGCAAAAGGGTTCACCCAAACATATGGCTTGGACTACAAAGAAACTTTTGCCCCTGTAGCCAAGCTTAATACTATCAGAATCCTAATCTCTGTGGCTGTAAATCTGGATTGGCCTCTCCAGCAGCTAGATATTAAAAACGCCTTCCTAAATGGTGACCTTAAGGAAGAAGTCTTCATGACACTACCTCCAGGTTTTGAGGCGGGAAAGAACAATCAAGTGTGTAAGCTTAAGAAATCCTTGTATGGCCTAAAACAATCACCGCGGGCTTGGTTTGACAGATTCTCGGAAGTCTTGAAGAATGAAGGATATAAGCAGGGATTGTCTGATCACACAATGTTTGTAAAAATGGAAGGTGGTAAGAGGTGTATTCTCATTGTATATGTTGATGATATAATTGTCACAGGTGACTATGAGGAAGAGGTAGATAGAGTAAAGAAGGCTCTTGGAAAGGAATTTGAAGTGAAGGATCTTGGTAACTTGAAATACTTTCTGGGCATGGAGGTTGCAAGATCACAAAAAGGGATTTATATGTCTCAAAGAAAATATGTTCTCGACTTGCTTACTGAAACAGGAATGTTGGGATGTAAACCTGTAGAGACCCCTATTGTTGTGAAGAAGAAGGGGAAGAAATTAATAAAAGATATGGAAAATCAAGAAGATGAAGTTGAACCTGAGGAAAATGATTGTGAAGAAGAAGGAGAGAAGAATGAGCCTGTGGAAAAAGAAAGATACCAGAAGCTAGTTGGGAAACTGATTTATCTCTCTCATACTCGACCAGACATAACTTTTGCAGTAAGTGTGGCAAGCCAGTATATGTGTGACCCTAGAGAAAGGCATATGGAAGCTGTATACAGAATCCTAAGGTACTTGAAGGGGACACCAGGTAAAGGATTATTGTTCAAGAAGCAAAGTCTACGATCAATAGAAATCTACACAGATGCAGATTGGGGAGGAACATACAAGGATAAGAGATCAACGTCAGGCTACTGCTCATGTGTATGGGGAAACCTAGTTTCATGGAAGAGTCAAAAGCAAAGAGTGGTCTCAAGGAGTAGTGCAGAATCAGAACTAAGGGCGTTGGCCCAAGGTATATCAGAGGTACTATGGGTAAGGCGAGTACTAGATGAGATATACGTCAAGACTGATCTTCCACTGAAGTTGTACTGTGACAACAAGGCTGCCATAAGTATGGCGCTAAATCCAGTTCAACACGAAAGATCCAAACATGTGGAGATTGATAGACATTTTATAAGGGAAAAGGTTGAAGAAGGAATTGTGTGCCTTGTCTACATACCAACAAAGCTTCAAGCTGCTGATGTACTCACCAAAGGATTACACAAGCCAGCATTTGATAGTTGTATAAGCAAATTGGACATGATTAGCATCTATGATCCAACTTGAGGGGGAGTGTGGTTGACCTATATTTAATGTAAATATTATTTATTAATAAAGGGGATACTGTGAGGAGTAAAAATAGGGATTTTGTAGATATCCTATTCCCGAATATCCTCTCCTGATTCCATCTCCTGATTTCTTGGAGATTTGATCATCTTCTCACATGTATAAATCAGTGTACATACTCTGGGATTCAATAATAAGAGTTTTTCGGTCTATTTGCTACAATCATTAATTACTTTCTTCCAATTTTACCCTTTGGCAATTTTCTAGGAGTAGAATAAAATGTTACATATGAGGAACAAAATGTTCTTAAAATGATGCACTTAATAAGGGTAAACTACAAAATTTATTTCTTTTTCAAACAGCATCAATAATTTTACTGCCCTTTCTTGATTCTGGTGAGATAGCTAGAAGTGATTTACATATAGGACCACGGGGATAGATGATAACTGTGTATAGATTTCAGTAAAATGACGTGTGTATAGATTTCCAGTTATAACATAGTATTTATAGATGATATAAACGAAACCATACTTTTGTCATCTTTGTATTAGAAAACTATACGGTTGCTATATTTTAATGGAAAAATCTAGCAAAGATACAAAAATATGATTCAAGTTTAATCTGAAAACATAAAACTGAATGAAAATAAAGGAAATATAAAAACAGAAACAATAAAGCAAACCAAAAGATATCCAACAAAAATATCATGTTGTTCTCGTGGATAACATCCAAAATCTGACAGGATCTGAATACTCCTTCCAGTCCTATTTATAAACTACGTCCAACATATTTCATCAAAACCAAGAAAAACCTTAAATCTCATTAATTATCTAAAAATTCAACAAGTTTCTAAATCTACCCCTATAAAATATACACTTCAAAATAAAATACTCCAACATTTAATAACCTTCCTAGTATTTAATAGGAGCAAAAGGGTAAAGATTGACACAAAAATCATATAGGTATCCCATAAATAAATATTCTCTTCCTGCCCTATAAATAAGACTAGGGAGTATACATATAGATATAGATATAGATATCTATATATGCTTTTTTATATTTTCAGCACAAGATTTGCTGCAGCAAATTTGAAGAAACATCCATTTCATCATTCTTTCATTGATAAATGCATGTGGTAAAGAGGGGGAGGGACTTACAAAACATGCTGATAATTACCTCATTTGCATCTTTGAACTGAACCGATCCCGATTTCTTTGGCCACTTGACCCTCCAGCATCTGCAAGCACACAAAAAGAAAATAAAATAAAAAAAAATGGGAAGGTTACTCTTCTCTTATATTAGGAAGAAAATTTTTGGATAAAGGAAAAGTTATATTAGAAACTAAAAGGAGCAAAGTTGGAGGATAAGTCCATGCACATAGCACTAAAGAAAATTGTGAAATAGGATAAATTAGAGATTAATTATTATTTATTACTCCTAATTTATAGGGATGTGATTAGCCAAGAATATGGGAGTAAATAGGGAATGTGATCTGATTTTATTTTTTTTCCCTTATAACTGATACATGTGCACTATATATATCACACACATTGTAATGAGATACTCAACTATTCTGATCCAAAAAGCCTACATGGTATTAGAGCTTAGTGACTCTGACTTGGACAACTCAATGGGACGCTCAACGCGAGGAGAGAGCAAAGTCAAGCAGCCCTAGAACCTCTTCTATGGGTCTTGGCGCCGAGGTTCCTCCATTGCACACCCAAGGCAAAGCTCTGCACAGGTTGAGCTCTGCCGTCGACAGGTCTTTTGTTTTGATTGTGTCCCAAAACTTCAATAGGCAACTTGGGCTTCATCACCGGTAGAGCTGGTAAAAAGGGCCGGCCCGGCCCTGTAGGGCCGGCCCTTAAAGGGCTCGGGCTTAAAAGGGCCAGCCCTTTTAAGCCCGAGTTCCCTTTAGGACCCTGATATTTGAAGCCCGGCCCTTGACATGGCAGGCTCAGGGCCGGCCCTGCGGGCTTTAGGCCCTTTTAATTATTTTTATTTTTTTAAAATTTTTTAATCAAATAAAAAATTACTTCATTTTAATATAATACTCAATCAAGAAAGGTACAAAAAAAAAACTAACTAAATAACATCTAAATGAACTAAAAACACAAATAAAATAATAGCAATGTAATAAGCAATGGATCGACTAAGCCAACAAACATCCAATCAAAATTAGAAGAGTAAATGTTGAACTGAATGAATCATTATCATGGATCTAGATGAATTAAGGGATTTAAGGTTATATTTTTTTTAGAAAATAGTAGCCAAGGATTTTTATATGAAATTTATATCAATTAAGAATCAATTGTTGTCAAAACATGAATGAAAAACAAGCTACAATGAACTATTGTTAATTTAAAATGAGTTATTATTAAAATCTAAATGAATACTTATTGATAAAGGCTAACTCGAATCCACAAGTATCTACTCGAATTTTGACAACAAGTGATCCTTGATTGATATAATTTTGATCAGTGATTCTTCATTGCTATTTTTCCTTCTTTTTTTTTTTTGCCTTCCATCCTCAGTAAATATGAGCTAATATGTGATGTGGAGTAAGATTTAGTTTAATTTTTTTTTTCAAATCTAAAAAGAGTGAAAGTTATGATAATTAATTAAAAAAAATGCATATACGGGCTTAAACGGGCTGGCCCTCGGCCCTGCAGGGCCGGCTCTTTTAAGCCCTAGATTAAACGGGCTTAAACGGGCCGGCCCGGTTAAAGCCCGATTTACATTTTGCAGTTCTATTTACAAGCCCGGCCCTACTCTTATACGGGCTTTAAACGGGCTAGCCCGACGGGCTCGGCCTGTTTTCCCGGCTCTAATCACCGGTGCCTCTATTTCTCTAAATCTGACACTAAGGTCAAGCAGAAGTGGGAGACCGAAAATGCAATGGAGGCTTCATGGCTAATCACAGCCATGTCCTCACAGGGTCGACGCTCATATATGTCCTTACCAATAGTGAAAGATATCTGGGATGTTGTTCGAGAATCATATTCGGATGGTGAAGATGATGCCAGAAGAATATATGATCTGAAAACAAGAAGTTGGCAGATCAAACAAAGTGATCGTGATCTCATAGAGTTCTGGTTGGAACTCATTGCAATGTGGTAGAAGATTTATCTCAACAAAGAAGAGGAGTGGTCATGTCCTTGTGCTGCTGTGTAAGGTACAAAAAATGTGTTGAAGATGAGCGTGTGTTTCAATTTTTGGCTAGTCTTCATTAGTCATTAAATGATGTTCACAACAGAATCCTAGCTCCCTCTCCATTACCCTCAACTTGTGATGCCTTTGCTGAAGTTCGTAAAGAAGCTTCTTATCGAAAGGTGATGCTTAATGACTCTCCTTTAGTTTCTTCTTCATCTAAATCCTTTGCTTTGGTCAGCAAGAGTCTTGATCATCGATCAAAGGATACAAAAGGGAAGGTGTCATGTGATCATTGTAAGACTGGGACATATAAAGGACAAGTGTTAGGATCTCCATAGGAAGCTTGCTGATTGGAAACCACGCAAAGGAAAGGCATGTGGGGTACCAAGTACTCTGACACTACATCAGACAGACCTAGTTCTATGCCCACTATTGATAGAGACCAATTAACTATGCTTCTAGAGATGTTAAATAATCTACAACGATCAAAAGCTTCATCTCAAACTATACATATGCTTCTATGGCTATGCAAGGTTAATAGTAATTATGCTTTGAATGCATCTTTCCATAAATCCTGATGAATTGTTGATTCTAGTGCCTCAGATCATATGACTGTGGACTCTACTTTGTTTACATCTTATCTCCATGTAGTTGGCATGAAAAAATTGATATTGCTAATGGAACTTCTTCTATTGTTGGAAAGGAAAGCATAAGTATCTCTGATTTTTTATGATTAGTTTCAATTCTTCATATTCCATATCTAGCTTGTAACTTGTTGTCTATCAGCAAATTGACTAAGCAAGCCCATTGTAATGCTCATTTCTTTTTTACCAATTGCATTTTTCAAGATCTATCATCAAGGTTGATGATTGGCAGTACTAAAGAATGTGATGGGCTCTACTACCTTGGTGAATCAACTGAGTAATCTTTGATCTTGATTCGGTGCAATCTTGTGTCCGCCTCTAAGATAATGACCTTTTGTTATGGCATAAAAGAATAGGTCATCCCAATGTCCAGTATTTAAGTCATTTGTTTCCTCAAATTTCATCAAATAAAATTTCTAGTTTTTATTGTGACACTTGTGAATTGGCAAAAAACACCACATTCTTCTTTCCCTGCTCTGATTACAAAGCATCTAAACCATTTTTGGTTATTCATAGTGATGTTTGGGGCCTTTCGCGTATTCTGAATCAAACTCAAGCCAAATAGTTCGTTGCCTTTGTAGATGATTATAGTCGTGTCTATTAGGTATATTTACTCAAAAAAATCTAAAGTGACCTCTATATTCATTGAATTCTACACCATGATTCTAAACTAATTTCACACCTCAACACAAATTCTTCAATCCGATAATAGCACTAAATACTTGAACAAAAACATGAGTGATTTTTTTTTAAAGCAAGAGGCATAGTCATAAAACATCTTGTGCACAGCCCTCAACAAAATGGAATTGCCGAGCAAAAAAATAAACACTTATTTGAAGTTGCCCGTGCCCTTATGTTTACCATTCAGATGCCAAAAATTTTTTAAGGTGATGCTATTCTAACTCCGCCTATCTTATCAACCATATACCAAGCAAGGTGTTATCCTATGTAACTCTCTTGAGCGCCTCTGTGAGACACATTTACTTAAACACCTTGAAAACTAATCTATGAATATTTGGGTGTTCAGCCTTTATTCATCTTAAATCCACATCCAAACTTGAACCTAGGGCAGTGAAATGTTGGTTTATTGGTTACTCTTCCTCTCAAAAAGGTTATAAATGTTTTGATCTTTTCTCTAAATGTCTCTTGTTAGTCATGATGTCAACTTCTCTGAAAAATGAGTCCTTCTATACTACTCCTTCAATTCAGGGAGAGAACTAGAATGGATTTTAGTCGCTCTTTGAGTACTCTCGTGTTCCCATTCTTTCATCTTCTCTTGAACTTTTGTCTATTTCTTTTATTCCAGAAACAAAAGAAAATGCAGGAGCAGAGGACAAGGACATAAGTGCCTCAGAGAAAGAGCTCAAAGTATACAAACGGAAGACGAGGCAAAGGGACTAAACCTCTCACATCCAACGCAAGCCTTGATTCAGAATCAGTGACAGTGAAACATTTTAGAAAGGGAAATGAGGAATATCATAGAAATTGTAGATGAAAATGATAATGTAAGGGAGATTTCAAATGGCATCAAAAAGTGATTCGAACCATGCCCATTGGTCTCAGGAAAAACCCTAAGTCTGTACACAACACCCAATTCAAAAATATATGTCATATGTAGCCTTATCTCCTAGGTATCAAGCCTTCATTGCAAGCATTGATAAGGTCAGTATCCTGAATAACATCCTAAAAGCCTTGAAATCCCCAGGATGGAGAGAAGCTATCTTGGAGGAAATGAAAGCTCTAGAAAAATGGAACATGGGAAGTTTTGAATAAACCAAAAACAGAAGCTTGTGAGCTGTAAGTGGGTTTTCACCCTAAAGTACAATGCAAAGGAATCTCAAAAAATTGAAGGCTCGATGGTGGCTAGAGGATTCTGTGGGAATAATTAAAGAGATATTAAAGGGATTCATCCGTAATTATAGAGATTTGATAGGACAGGG
>NW_026556212.1:0-39757 GCF_029017545.1 Prosopis cineraria | reverse complement strand
AAACTAATTTAAAGAAAGGAAATAGTGACACATACAACTACAAAAATGAAATTTAGTGACACATGTTTAGTAACAATGATAATCGGAAATGTTACCAAAATGAATTTGAATAAATAATAGGTGGCGATTTCAAGGGCACATGCTTTGCTTATCAATTAATTTTTATTTATAAATTTAAAAATTAAAAGAAGAATGATTTTAAAATCATCTTAAGGGAATTTATTGCAAAAGAGTCTATTAATTATGTATCAAATATTGTCTTTAAAAATAATTACATTTTTTGGATTCTTGTATATAATTTTTGAATCATTTATTATAATTTTTTAAGTTTTTCTATCCTATTTGGTCAATTAATGATTAAAATTAACTTTTATTAATGATAGGGGCCCATATATTACTGCTTTTAAAATTAAATAAATAATTTATATAATAAATAAATTCATGATATATGGTATTACTAAATTTAAAATTCAAAAAATAATTTACTGATTTACCTTGATTTTTTTCCCTCAATCTATTTATTAGATTAGATGTGACGTTAAAGACTGAGGACTGCAAAAAAAAATTTAGAATGCTTGGGCCTTTTCCATCATTAATATTCCCTTTTCTTTTGAGTGGAAAGAAAATTTATAAATAAAAAACTATATATGAAATATGTACAACAAAGTGAAAGCAATACATCATACTTTTATAAATAAAAAAAAAAACCTGCGTATAATTTACAATAGCTTTATATATATACTAGGAAGGAAAATCTATCAACAATGATCTCCTTGGTGAAGATGCGTTTGTTACGAACTTCTCATAGTTTCTAACTTAAAATACTAATGCTAATTTTTGAAGAAGAAATTTCAAAATTGGGTGATTGAAGTATATCATATAGCCATGCAATAAAGTCGCTCTGATAGAAATCATAATACATATCAAGGGGTATGATTTTTTTCCAAATTTGCTACAAAAGGACATTTATTTTAAGGTATGATTAATGTTCTTCATTGGGTCATGGCAGATGGAACATTGTAAGTCATGTGTCATCTTATGATGAAGACGTTCAGCATTCTAAGAAGCCGGCCTTTAGAAGTAACTAGATTAAAGTCTGAACCCTTTGTGCTACAGGTAGCTTCCAAATGCTCTTCCATCTAGCCTCAACATTATTCCATTCAATAGATTGGAAGGCTGTATAAGCTGATTTTATAGTAAAATCACCATTACTATTAAGATGCAAAAACAAGAGCGACGAGAAAGGTCATTTACATTTACAGTTACACCTTTGATATGATCCAGGACAAATTGAGGCAAGTGATTTTTAAAATATTCCCACTTCCATTGACCATTGTCATCAAGATATCAAAAAAGGGTTACTACTCATCATATGCTTTGAGAGTTTAGCAAAGGAGAGATGCTTTAAAGGGTCGTTATCCCCTACCCAAAAATTCAACCAAAACTTGATATCTTTGCCATGGCCAAGCTTCCATTTGAGATATATCATAGTGTCTTGCCATACTTGTGCAATGTTCCTCCACAAGGAAGAATAGCTTTGCCGTTTAATGCTCAGGGTGAAAGATATCTGAATTTGCCTCTCAAAACATAAACCCATAAAAGATTAGGTTCGGTAACCATTTTATATACCAGCTTGGAATGAAGAGCTTTATTTTGCAATTCTAGATTCTTTAGTCCACAGCCTCTATTACCCAAAGGGTGGCATATCTCACTACCACAAAAAAGACTTTTTACAGCGGTTAAAAAAATACTTTTTACATCGGTTCACGTAGCATTGTTGTTTTAGGGGATGTAGAAAGTATGAGACTTTTTACATCGGTTGTACAATCGATGTAGAAGGTATACTTTCTAAATCGGTTATAGCCAGAACCGATGTAGAAAGTCCACCTTCTACAGCCAGAACCGCTGGTAGAAGGCAGACTTTCTACATCGGTTCTCGCCACAACCGATGTAGAAAGTCCATTTTTCTACATCAGTTCTATCTACAACCGCTGTAGATAGCAATATTATTTTGGAAAAAAAGTAGTTTTGTTTTTCTAGGTTGTAAACCTACAATCCAAAAAAATACCTCTAAAATAAATAGAAATAAAATTCAATAGCTATAAAATAAAGAAATAGTTATTTAATTTATTCAAATATATAACAATTTATATTCAACTTTCATTTATTTAAATCATAACAAAAGAATTGGAATTATAATTAAACAATATAAACAAAATTTTTGTATGTTAAATTAAAAGAACCTAAAATTCCTTAGAAAATACAAGTGCACAAAAGCAAGGGGAACAAGCTCTTGACAGCAACTCCTTCTTTGCCTATATGAGCAAGTTGAACACACATACACACACCAAGTGTTGATACTCTTCATTCCTAAAATCTGGTAAGGCCTCAGCTTTTTTGTCCTATGGGTTCATACCCTTGTAGAAGAAAATGAAACTACTATTAACTACTGAAAACATTATAGGTACATACATACTACAAAAAAATCATATTATAGATTTAATTTTAGCTTACATTGGACAATTATCTTAGAATAGAAGGCCAAAATCATATACAAAAGGTGCTCAACACAACTAAAGGGACATTGGAAAGAAAAGAGTGGTTAACTATAAATAGAAAATTTGAAGCAAACTACCAAGAATAGCCATTACTCAAGTAATTTGAATATGCAAATATAAAAGCTTATATTTATAAGTATTGAATATTTGACTATTTCTAATATTCCAACCATACGATACCTTTCAGACAGGGCAAAACTAGCTCAAAAGTACTGAAGAATGCCTTGTTTTCTTGCATTTGCAACCACTTCTTCCTATGGTGGATACCTTGAACATGAAGAAGAAGAAAAATAATTAATATTAATAAATAGATAGATAAATAACAATGAACCAAGTAAGTAGCACTTTGTTAAAGTTAACTTAACATTTTATGAGCAGAAAAATATATGTAAAGCCAACTTAAGGTACGGAGAATGAATCCTTTGCTCACCTCATTAAGACATGAAATCATTTAATTAAAAAAATAAGGAAAAGAAAATTTCTTAAACATGTAGTATTTATGCCATAAAACCAAAATAACATCATATATAGAAGGGGTATTAAACAACAACAAAAGAAAGTATGAAAATCATTAATAAGAAAATCACCATAAAAGCCAAAAACATGGTTGTAGAAACAATACTAGCCAAAAACCATTTCCTGCAAACATATATAAAATATAAATGAAAATAATTCAATCATGAACTTGGATGCACAGATTGAACAAGGTATTAACTTTGCATATCCTTTAATTAGCAAATCCAACCAAAATCAAATAAGTAATATCAAACAGAATCAAATTCATATTCAATGGCAACATATAAATAATTGAGAATGAGTAATATTTAAGCTAAAGGAACCCAAATTTGACAAGAATGATACCAATGAGATGCTACACAAGAGAGAGAAGGTGAGAGAAGGAGAAGAATGGTGGAAGCACCCAAAACAGAGGCTGTAATGCAAACAAAATAAATCTCACATCTGGAAACCAATCGACGATCCAACCGTTGAAAATGACGCATTAGATGTTCCAAACTATCTGACAAAATTTAGCTTGATCCAACGGTTAACGAACTTGTAAGAGCAGATTTACTAAAACTGTCCTGTGAATATGCGAAAATAACTTTGGAGGAAGGAGGAGAAGGATTTGGAGAAAATGGATCTTGGGTTTTAGGTATCTTGTTCAGGGAGAAGGGATGAGGAGGAGGAGCAGGAGGAGGAGGACGGCAACACAATATGGAGGCGAGGAGAGAAGAAGACAAGGAGGAAAATGATGCAAACACATTCTGTGTGAGGATGATGATGAGAACTGAAACTTTAAATGACTTTTTACATCGGTTGCTAGGGTAACTGATGTAGAAAATACTTTTTACATTGGTTACCACTAAAACTGATGTAAAAAGTATTTATTTTTTTAATATTTTTTAAAATTCAAAATACTTTTTACATCAAGTGATAGAGTGATCGATGTAGAAAGTCCACTTACACCCGATGTAGAAAGTACATCGAGTAGAAAAGAACCTGATGTAAAAAAGTGTGCATTTTTTTAATTTTTTAAAAAATTCAATGTACTTTCTACATTAGGTGCTCTATCACCTGATGTAAAAAGTATACTTTCTACATCGGGTGCTTTTCTACCCGATGTAGGAAGTACTTTTTACATCAGGTGAAAAAGCACCCGATGTAAAAAGTCTAATAGTCATGCCTAACATTACAAAATTGCCACCGCCTGAACTTTTTACATCGTTTGTCTTCCAACCGATGTAAAAAGTCCCTTGTAAAAGTTAAATTTTGTACTAGTGTCTCTTTCCACCTGACAAGATTGATACCACTATGATTTTTCGAGTACCCCCAAATAAACTTCTGTATAAGCTTTTCAATGGCACGGCAGCAGGAGGATGGGAGCAAAATACTTTACATCGTGTAAAATGGAATGGAGGTGAGAACAGCTTTAGCAAGAGCAATCCGTCCTATGAGAGAGATACCTTAGTGGTCCTTTAATGCAACTTTCCCTTCCTAATATTTATACAAATAAGTTTGAAAGGTATATGGAAAAATAGAAAAAAAAAGTAAAAATAAATATAAAAATACAATAAAGTCTTGTGATTACTTAGCGTTTTTTTCACCTTAGCGGCTTGATTAAGAAAAGGTAAATTAATTTATAGGTTCTTTTAATGTTTCTTAATTATAAATTATGTTTCTCTAGTTTATTTTATTTTAATCAAGTTCTTATAGTTTGTTTAATTAAACATATCAATTCTTGAAAGTAAAAATTATTCATACATGATTAAATTTAAAAAAAAACACTTGTAAAATTTATAGAAAAGTTGACTTAATACTTAAAAAAAAAAGAAAATTTGATTTAGTACAATGTTTATATTTTTATTTATTTTTATGAAAATTCTATATATATACTTAACATTTATTTAGAAAATATAATATAATTATTTAAATCTTGATTTAAAAAAATTATATAATTAATTTTAAAGTTATATAATCTAATAAAACTATAAAAATTTAATTTCAATTTTAAAATGAAAATAAAAAATTTAGATTTTAAAGATTAACATATTTAATTGATCAAATTATAAGAATTTAATTAAAATAAAATAAAATATATAAATTTAATTTAAAATTGAAAAAAATTGAAGAATTTATAGATTAATTTTCTAAAGAAAAAGATAACGTTTGTTTTACCACTTGTTTATGCTTCTTGGTCCTCGCCATGTGACAATCTGACGTCTTCTAGTAGTTTTGCTTTTGCGTAAATGGTTTATAAATTAATGAGTCTTTTATTTAGCCAAAAACCAAACAGAGTCTCATGTATCCTTAATTTTCATGAATAGTATAGACAATTAGAATTAGAAATAAGATAAAACTAAATTTGTCAGTCACAGAATAATTTCTATTTAATTCTTAATTAGTTGTAACTAATTTTGTTGAGTCTTGTACAGTATATTTATCTTGTATATAAACTCTTGTATAACTCTGTTTTCATCCTAATGCTCCTAATGCAAAATACATTTTCCATTCAATATTCCCATTTTCGTCCAGTAACATGGTATCAAAGCCTTACTATTTTTTGATCCGACCCAGGCAATTTTCTTTAGTTCATTTCCTTTTGTTTCCTCATGGCTATCAAGGCTTCTTCTTTCACCCCTAACCCTCTCCCGTTAACTTCCGATCTGCCCAGTCCGTTCTACATCCATCCTAACAGAACCCAACGTTAGTCCTGGTTGCTCCTCCATTGGATGGCTCCAATCATCACTGTTGGGCTAGAGCCATGTGTATGGCATTACTTTCTAAGAACAAATTGAAGTTCTTGATGGTTCTTTTTCTCTGCCGCTTCCTTCCGATCCTTTGTTTCTGGCTTAGGAGCACTACAATAACCTTGTCCAAGGTTGGCTCACTAAGAGTCTTTCTCCGACAATTGGCAAAGGCATCTTGTGGCTTAACAATGCTCATGACATTTGGAATGATCTTCATTCTTGATTTGCTTGATGCAGAATGGGGAAGGAGAAGGGGGAGAGAATGTAGAAAAGAAAGAAAGGGATCAATAGAGAGAATAGAGAGAAGAGAAAACTCATAAGAGAGGTAACATACTAGTAATTCTTATTCAATTAAATGTGTGTACCAATCAAATGTGTGTCTGCAAAACAAATGAACTAAGGCGCTATTTATAGGCCTCAACCTTAATCCTATAATTAAATGTGAGAAATTCTTAAAATCTTAAAATTAAATGAAAAGATAATAATAATTCAAATATTACAACAATTAAAACAAAATATTCCTAATTAATAAAATATCCTAATAAAATATCTTTGATCTTTCAATCTTCTCAAATTTTTAATATCTTTAATTATTTCTTTTTCTTTTTCTTCCCATCATTTCTCCCCTTCTTGAAAAACTCTCCTCTGGAGAGTAAAATTGTGGATATGCTTTGGAAGTATGATGGGATCGAGAGATTCCAAGTTGTATCTCTGTTTGTAAACTTTTTCCAGCAAATCAGATACCAATAAATGGCATCAAGTGAATAGTAAATGATCAGAGCATATAGAAGCATAACATACAAATCTGGAAATCCTTTCCAATGGATAAGATAATATTGGAGGGGACCAAATGATTCACAAACAATATGTGCTTCCATATTTGCAATAACATTAGCACTAGAGGGCATAGAAGACAAATTACGTAGAGTAGGAGTCGGTTGAAATTGGATACCATCATTAATTGTCTCAAAACTCTTAACTACCATGTGTGGAATTTGCTTCTATAATTTCTCTTCTTCTTGATTAAGAGTTGCCTCTTGAGTTTTAACAATGCTATATCTAGGTAAGGAGCAAAAGCTTCAACATGATTTGACCGGACTTCTTTAATTTCTATGTCGTCACATGCCTCAATCTCAAAATCCACAGTGATATTACTCTCTAGCACCACTGATATAGGTACATGGTCTTGATTATGCATATTATCTCCTTCAGAAGTCAAAATATTAGGTTATTTATGTTTCAAGATACTATCAAGAGGATTAGGAGGTATTTCCTTTTAATATAACTTCTCTTTCTCAATTTGATAGCAATGCTCTTCTTTTAATGTTGATTGAATGGAGCTTCAGAGTTCATCAATTTTATCTCTCACAAGTTCAAGGCGTGAACATGTAAAATCTAAGTCTGATTGATCAATCAAATCATACTAATAGTGACATTAATTATGATTGACATAATCATAGTAGTGATGATCAACATAATCATATTGATAATGATAATTATATTGATGATGGTCAATATAATCATATCAGCAATTAAATAAGGCATAACATCACAATTGAATGTGATTTTTTTTTATTGTAGGCAATGGAAGGTGAGATCTTTTTTTTTTGTGGACTAAAAGGCTCTAATATCCTATTTGAGAAAAGTTTTCCAAGTTGCCCTTACCTAAAAAGTGAAGACCCTATTCAACAAGTCTAACCCTCCGAGAACTCAAAGTTCCTTAAGGATCAAATATGCTAAATAAGTAACAACCTGAGTGAAGGCTTCACAATGACCTCCGAGAGCTTGGAAACCCCTCAGAGAAATTGATAGAAACTTCAACTAGTTTAGGGTAGATTTTGACTCAGGTATAGGGCCAAACTATTTATGAGGTGGATTTTTTTAGGGTTAAATCAAAGGAAAAAAATTGAATGAGTGAATGTAGGAAAGGAAAATTGGAATAATAATTAAAGGAAGGAAGGAAACAAAATATGAAAAACAAAATAACATTAAAAAGAAGGAAATATGGTAGAATGGCTTAAAGTGAAGGAAAGTGAAAACAAATAGGAATATTAGGAAAAAAGGAATTAGGAAAAGAGACAAATAGAAAGAGACCTAGAATTTAAGATTGAAGAACCTTACCGAGTAACTTAAGGATCCTTAAGTTTTAAACTTATCCCCTAAAGCATTTTCATATGATGATTCTTAGTACCGAGAATGTATTTTAGAGTGGGTTTGGCAATAGAAGTGTTGTAAGAACTAGGCTTTAAAGCCAATTGATATAGAACAGGAAAGGAGAAGGGGGAGAGAATATAGAAAAGAAAGGGATCAATAGAGAGAAAAGAAAACTTAGAGGAGAGACAAGATAATAATAATTTTTATTCAATCAAATATACGTACCAATAAAATGTTTTTGCAAAACAAATGAGTTAAGGTGCTATTTATAAGCCTCAACCTTAAACCTATAATTAAATGTGAGAAATTCTTAAAATTTCAAAATTAAATGAAAAGACAATAATAATTCAAATATTACAATAATTAAAACAAAATATTCCTAATTAATAAAATATCCTAATAAAATATCTTTGATCTTTCAATCTTTTTAAATCTTTAATATCTTTAATTACTTCTTTTTCTTTTTCTTTCCATCATTCACCCAGTTTGACATTTTCTGTATCACTGATCTTCAAGAAGAGATCTTTACCTTGAAGCAAGGCAATTTACATGTAAGTAAATACTTTACTCAATTAAAGATTCTTTAGGATGAATTCAGTAATTTTTAGCCTATCAAGAATTGTACCTATGGTTATCTTGATACTGCTAGTACCTATAAAGAGGTGGATTATGTTATTCACGGTCTAAATGGTCAATTTCGCTTAGTCAAATCTCAGATAATGCTTCTTGATCCTTTACCACCCATCAGACATGTTTTTTCTCTTATTCTTCAACAAGAACAAGAATTCTATATTAATTTTGATGTTAAAATTTTGCTTGCTAAAGGTCCTCCTCATACTAGCTCCAAACCAAATAGGAATACTAGTTCTATTAAAAACTATACTTTTTATGGTAAGCCTTGCCATATGAAGAGACTTGCTATCGAAAACATGGTTTTCCCTTAGATTCAAGTTTCAAAACTCTTCTGCTATGGTGAACAATGTATCCTTTCAAGTCTTTAGTTCTGTTCATAAAACTTAACCAACTATTGCCTCACAACCTACATTGTCATCTATAGTTTCTATTCTTCATCAACTTTCTCATGAGCAATACCAGTGTCTCCTTACTCTTCTTCAAGTACCTCTAGCCTCTGTTAATTATTTAGCCACTTCTCAACCTTTCTCATATATTTATAATTCTGTTTCTTCTTCTTCTATTTCCTAGATTATTGATTCAGGTGCAAATAATCATGTTTGTATTTCTTTATCTTGGTTTACCTCCTATTCTTCTATTTCTCCTATTAAGGTGAGTTTACCTACTAGTTCTCATGTTATAGCTTCTACTTCTGGTACTGTCACTATTTCCTTTAATTTCATCCTTGAAAATGTTCTTTATCTTCCTGATTTTTCATTCAACATCATTTTTATTTCTCAAATGACATTATCTCTTCATTGCTGTGTAGCCTTCTTTTCTCATTCCTATCAGATTATCTTACACTATCCTTTACTACTGATTGGTTCAACTAAACATTTTAAAAGCCAGATACTTCTCCACCTTTTTCTCACTTACCTTTGGCTACTTTTATCTCTACTTTTGCTTCTTCAAATTCAAATCACACTCTTTAGTATGTCCGACTGGGTCATCTTTCCCATTGTACTCTTGTTGTATTACATAAATAGATTCCTTCTATTTCTTGTAATTCTCATCCTTTGCTATGCGATACTTTTCATTTCGCTAAGCAAAAATGTCTTAGTTTTCCTATAAGCATCGGTACTAATAATAAAATGTTTATCTCATTTATGTTGACATTTGAGGTCCTGTCTCTATCTCTTATATTCAAGGCTATCATTATTTCCTTACTATTGTTGATGATTATCCCCACTATACTTGGATTTTTCTTTTGAAAACTAAATTTAAAACCCATAATCATTTAAATAATTTTATTACTCTTGTTCAAACTCAATTTTCTTTTTCCATTAAAACTATTCGGTCTAATAATGGTTTTAAATTTTTCATCCCTGATTTTTATGCTTCTCTCAATATTCTTCATTAAACTTCTTGCATTAATACTCCTTAATAGAATGGTTTAGTTGAACGTAAACATCAACGTCTTTTAAATGTTTTTAGAGCACTTTTGTTTCAATCTCATCTTCCTCTTGCTTGTTGGTCTTTTGCTGTCATGCATGTTGCTTACCTCATAAATCATTTTCCTTCTCCTGTTATTCATAATGTCATTCCTTTTGAACAATTATTCTATCAAACACCATCTCATTCTCATTTAAGAGTTTTTGAATCTCTCTATTTTACCTCAAACACATCTCCTCATCATTCCAAGTTTGCTTCCCAAGCCTTTAAATATGTTTTCTTAGGGTTTCTTCTAGTTCTAAAGGTTTTATTCTTCTTGATCTTCAGGCTCACAATATTTTTTTATCTCATGATGTCACATTTCATAAGCTTGTTTTTTCCTTTCACTTCTACTTGTCTATCACCTCTTTTATCTCCATCATATTCCTACCATTCAACGCTTTTCATCTTTAGGTATTGATGATGACCCCTTTCTTATGATTTCTTCTTCTCTAATTTCTTCTATCTCTCTTGACATTTCTTCTCCTTCTCTACCACTACTTCATCGATCTATTAGACCTCATACTAAGCCTTTATATATTCAAGATTATCATTGTTCTCTTATATCTTCTATTGACCAATCTTCCAACAAAGGTATTCCTTGTTACCCTTTAGCTTCTATTTTATCTTATTCTCATCTTTCCTCTTCCTATAAGAGCTTTTTTCTTTCTATGTCTTCTATTTCTAATATAAAAACTTTTAATCAAGTTGTTAAACCTGATGCTTGGAAAGCTGCTATGGCTGCATAAATTAATGCTCTTGAATAGAATCAGACTTGGGTTCTCACTCATTTACCACTTGGTAAGAAAACTATTAGTTCTAAGTGGGTTTTCATAACTAAATTTCATGCCTATGATTCTTTGGATAAGCATAAGGCTTTTTGGTAGCTAAGGGCTATACTTAAACTGAAGGTGTTGATTACTTTAACACTTTGTCCCCTGTTGCTAAGATGTCTACCCTTCATTTATTGCTTGCTTTAGTTGTTGGTCACAATTGGCATTTACATCAACTTGATGTAAATAATGCTTTTTTTTTCATGGGGATCTTTCCAAGGATGTTTGTATGAGCTTCCTTAAGGTTTTTCAGCTCCTCATCCTAATATAGTCTTTAAATTACAAAAATCCCTTTACAGTCTTAAGTAGTCTAGTTGATAATAGTATTCCAAGCTTTCTTTTGCCTTACCTTCATATGTTTATACTCAATTTCCTTTAGATCATTATCTGTTTCTTAAATCTACTCCTATTACTTTTACTGCATTATTGGTTTATGTGGATGACCTTGTTCTTGTAGGAAATGATTTAACTGAAATAAATGATATCAAGCGTTGACTAGATGAAGCTTTTACTATCAAAGATCTTGGTGAGCTGTGTTATTTTCTTATTTTAGAGCTTGCTTGTTCCAAGGAAGGCATTTGTTTGTCTTAGCATAAATTTGTTCTAGAGTTGGTTGAAGATACAAGTTATCTAGCTTGCCTCTACTCTTATGGATCCTTATGTAAAGCTTTTTAAAACCATGGGGTCTCCTCTTTCTAATCTTCTTACATATAGAAAGCTCATTGGTAGACTTCAATACCTAATTACTACACGGCCTGATCTCAATTTTGTTGTTTATCACTTAAGTCAGTTTATGTTTAACCTAAGTGATGTTCATCTCCATGTTGCTTATAAGGTCCCTCGTTATACTAAGTCTTCTCTAAGTGCTGGTATTTTCTTCTCTACAACCTCTAATTTTAGATTGAAAGCTTTCAGTGATTCTGACTAGGCTGGTTTCAAAGATACTAGGAGATTTGTTACTAGTTTTTGTGTGTTTCTTGGCTCTTCCCTCATTTCATGGAAAGCAAAGAAAAAACCTACTATTTCTTGCTCTTCTTTAGAGGTTAAGTATCAAGTTCTTGCTTCTACAACCTGTGAGTTATAATGGTTGTTATATCTCCTTGATGATCTTTGATGTGATCATTCTTCTCTTACTCTTCTTTACTGTGACAATAAATCTTCCTTGTAAATCACTGCCAATCCAACCTTTCATGAATATACCAAGCATATTGAGCTTGATTGCTATTTGATCGAGAGAAACTTCAAGCCAACATCATTCATCTCATGCATGTTCGTTCTGTAGATCGGCTTGCGATGTTTTTACCAAGGCCTTACACCATAAACATTTTCAAGCTTGGCATGATTAACATTCATGCTCCAGCTTGCGAGGGGTATCAATCACAAACTAATTTCTGTTTAATTATTAATTAGTTGTAACTAATTTTGTTAAGTCTTGTATAGTATATTTATCTTGTATATAAATTCTTGTATTACTCCATTTTCTTCCTAATGCAAAATACATTTTCCATTTAGTATTCTCATTTTCTTTTAGCAATAAAATTTTGGAAAACAAGACAATTTGAAGGGAGAAAGGCAAATAAATCCCTTTGAAATAGACAAATGACAATTTGGTCCCATTGAATGTGATAGTGATAGTGAGGTCTCAAGGGACTTCTTTAAGATTAAATTTCTATGTCAAATTACTTTAGCACCCCTTAACAACTAATTTTATATAGTTCACAAGTTTTGTATAAGTATTTGCAAGTTTGGTTCTACCAATTACTAAAATGATTTAGACAATCACAACTTTATATCATCCATTTTTTTGAATCAATAAAGTCCAACTAATTTTAGAATATTTATAAGTTTGGTATAAGTATTTGCAAGTTTGGTTCTACCAATGATTAAAATGATTTAGAAAATTACAATTTTTTATCACAAAGTTCAACTAATTTTATAGGAAAAAAGGGCAAAAATACCCATAAAGTCATTTTCTAGTAATATCCAATGGCCTAAAGTGAGAAAAAAAAGGCAAAAATATCCATAATGTTATCTATGTTGGTGCAATAATGACCAATCCAATAAATCCTTTAAATGTTGACCATTTAGCTAACACTTAAGTAGACATTAATCATTTTTTTCATTGACATTGACTAAAAAAAGGGCAAAAATACCCATGAAGTTTTTGGCTAGAGGCATCTAGTAGCTTAAAGTGAGAAAAAAGGAAAAAAATACCCTTAATATTACTTTAATAGGTGCAACAGTGACCAATCGGTCAAATTTCTCAAACGTTGTCCATTTAGCTTACACTTAGAAGTTGACCATTTTTTTGCTGAGTGGACTAAAAAATATTCCTAAGTGAAATTCTGTAAAAGTTGGTCGGTTATTGTATGATGATAAGTCTCTGCTTGAGGCTCTGGTTTTTGTGTCATTGTCTATAATTTTTGAAATTCTTTTCTATTATTTAGGGGCCAATATATTGATTTACCCTTTGAAATTTTTTATTAAAATAAACATGGCATTATTTGTAAAAATAAATCTTATTACAATTTTTCAAAATATTTCAATTAAAATTTTATCCTTATGTTTTAAATTAAAATTATTAATTATTTATAAATAAAAATATTAAAATGTGTGTGTGTATTTGTTTATAAAATATTGAAATATTTCTTTCTATCAAAATGTGTGTGTATATTATTTTGATAATTTTTTTTGATACAAAGGAAAGCTCTAAAAGCAGAAAAAAAAAATAAAACAAACTATTAAGGAAGCTTAAAATGCTAAAGCAAAGAAGCCTCAGAAGGCATCACCAGATGGAAACTAGGTGGAAGAGCAAGAGATCTTTTAGCTAGGGAGTTAGCAAGAAAATTCTCCTCATGAGGGATTCTAGAAACATCAACTTGCCATTGCTTGTTAAGTAATTCATAAATCTCCAAGATAATACTCCGCTACTCATGCAACTCTATGTCTCCTCCTTAAATCAGATCCACAATATCAATTGAGTCACAATAAAGAGATAAATCACACTCTCTACATTCCTAGGCACTCTTCAAACCAGTTAAGCAAGCCCAAAACTCAGCAGACATAATATCTCCCTCTTGTAGTATAAGCAAGAAAGCTCTCAGAATAGATCCATTATGGGATTTGAGAAACCTACAACTAGCTATGTCTATCTTCTTTGAGAATGCACCATCAATCTTAGAGCAGGATTAATCACTTGTCTACTGAGACTAGCATTACCAAATCTCTTACAACTATGATTTATACATTTCAAAACAGCAACTGCATGACCCACAATTGATGAGTGACTCAATATTATTTTGAAATACTCTTTCATTTCTTCTCTTTTAAAGGAGCTAACAAATAGTTGCAAACCAACAATCCCATCTCTCCTTAATACACCCACCCTTATCTATTAGATTTATCTTGCACCAATCCCACAATTGATCATTAAAAAATTAATTAGTCATATCAGGCTTAATAAACTGTTTCCATAACTCCTTTAAAAGTCTGCCCAAGAAGGGCGTGAATTGGGCTTTATAAAAATTTAGCGAATGATAATTAAATTCAGAAGATGAGTTTTAAGGGATATCACCGAACACCAAGAAGAGAAAAGAGGAGAAGCTTGCACAAATATTTATCCTGGGTCAACTCCAATCATTTGAGTGCTTGCGTTTAGTCCTCAAGTTTTGCTGAGATTTCCCTACTAACTTTACCAAGATTCTTTTGGGCTCTTGGTAACCACAGTATAATCCTAGACTTAAACTAAAGTATGAACCACTCCCCTTTCTAAAGGTAATGGTATAACCCACTTAAACTCCTTGAGTTTAAGTTGCTCTATTATGAGTCAGAAAAATAAAGGCAAATAGAGTATGTTGAAAGATGAACAACTACTGTTAAATACTCTCACTTAGAGTTGATTTATAATCAATGAAGCTCACTCATAATAAATATAAACTCAAAAGTTGGTAAACAATAAATATTAATAACTTGAGTTTGTTCGTGTTCATTCGTCTATCCATTATCTTCATAAATGCTTCTATTTATAGCTAGAGTTCATAAAAGATCTATTACACTCATGAATATAGCCATTAGAGTCATCGTCTTCTTTTCTTTGAGTTATTTGAGCAATCATTGGATTGAGGCAATGAAACATTGCTTTTCGGTAAAGCTTTCTCTGTTAAAGCAAGTAAGGAAAATAATGGTTATTTTCATTAAATGTTTAGACCAAGGTAGGTGAGATGTTCTTTTGAAAGAATGAAGCTATTTGGGAATAAATATTTTCTAAATAAAATTGAGCCAAGTTTAGATGAACCCGAAAACGTGCTTAGAATGATTCTAGCTAGTTTAAAGAACACGTATTACTCTCAAAAGAAGAAATGGAAATGAGCCAAGAGAGCTTTAATTATCCCTTATTTTGGATGAGAAAAATAGAGTAATGTATATTGGACAAATTTTGAAATAGGAGAGGCTAACTTTGAAATAGCAAAGAACATAATATGAAGGGAAGACTTAACATATTTTGAAATAAGGCATTGACATCGAAAGAGAGTTACGTAAGCATTGATATGAAAATCTTTATTTGGGAATAAAGTGAGTTATTCCCAAATAAGCTATTCCTGAATAGAGTATTCCTGAATAGGTTATTCCTGAATAAGAAATTATTGAAAGATGCAACACGAACAAGCTTGAAGAATAGAATATTATTTCAAAATAAGAACAACTATTCCCCATAAGCCATTTCTAAATAAACATGAGAGTTGATACTTGAGAATAAGATAGTTCACTTAGGAATGTGGTATTTTAGAATAAGTAAGCTATTCCAAAATAAGGACCATATAAACTAAAAAAATGATAATGGCTCTCAAATTCTGAATTTTGTATTTTAAGTATACTTGAGATACCTTCCAAGCAATATAAAGGGTCCTTAAGGAATTAAGATTAAGTCAAATACTTAATCTTTAGAGAGAAACACAACATGAATAGATTCAAGGAAAACTCACGTTTTTCTTAGCTATTTGGGAAAAAGATGCATATTTGGAATAAGGAAAAGCATGGGAATAATGCACGAGATTTAGAAACTTAAATCAAGGATAACTAATTTCCTTATAAGCCATTTTTTGTTAATTATTAAACCTGTCAAACACAAACTTCTCTTATTTTGCAATCATCAAAATCGGGATTCAACATCCTTGACCTCTTGGAAATCATGGTGAACATGTAGCAAGTCTTCCTCTGTAAAATTACACCATAAACATCTTGCATTATTAGATAAATGCTTCTTAACATGCATTTTATTAGTAAGTAGATGGTTATGCAACACCATCCATAAGAAGTTCTTACATCGCTATGGAACTTGAAGTTTCCAAAGTTTGGTCTAAATCCTTAAGGTGGGTGTATCATGATCTCTAATAGCACAATATGCCAACCTAACAGAGAAACGGCCAGACTTTTCATACTTCCACCTTACTAATTCTTGTCTATTATTCAAAGTATAATGTTCAAGCCCATTATGAAGTAGATCCTAGTTATTCTTGATGGCACACCAAAATCTTAAACTAGGGCATTTTCATTTTAACTTAAGAATGAGGTCCATGACACATTTATACTCACTTTTAACCACATGTGTTTAAAGAGCTTCTTAGTTATGAATAAGGGCCCAGCTAGCATTCATAAGAAAAGCTTGATTTTGAGTTTTCAATTGACGAATTCAAAGCCCCCTTTCTTCTTCTCATTGCAAACTTTTCCCTAGGACATAGTGTGTATCCTCTTGGCTCCAGAATTTGAACCTTAAAGGAAATCATAGGCCTTATGTTTAACCTCATCACAAATCAAAGTAGGCAAAATGAAAGTTTTCACAGGATACATGGGAATAGTAGAAACTACTAAAGAAATCAAAGTATGTCTCCAAGCAAAAGAGACTCTATTAGCCTTCCATCCACTTAACTATACTTTAACCTTATCCACCACATACCCATATGTGTGTTTGGTCACTCTTTCATGATGCATAAGGACGCCAAGATATTTACTAAGGTGAGAGGTAAAGGAAACACTAAGTAAATCACTTAATTGTTGCTTTCTAGTGTGACTAACATTATTTAAAAAGAAAACATGAGTATTATCCTTACTAACCTTTTATCCTAAAGCCATGCAAAAATTCATAAGGCAATTATTAATAACCTCCACTTGATCAACTATTGCTTCAGTTAAAAAAAAAAAGATCATTTGCAAAGAATAAATGAGAAAGTGGTTGTCCATCCTTATTCAATTTAATAGGCCTCCATCTATCCTTATCTATCTTACCCTGGATTAGGTGTGCTAATTTCTTAATACAAATAACAAAGATATAAGGAGAGATAAGGTCACCATGCCAGAGTCTATGAGGGAGCAAAAAATCATCAGTTTTACTTCCTTCTTAAAGAAAATGCATACTGGAAATACTTAAGTAGTATTTGATAACATATATTAACACTGTCGGTATACCCAATTCCTTCAAACAAGAAAGGACAAAATCTCATTGGAGTTAGGTATATGCCTTCTCAAGATCAATTTTGATAGCCATAAAATCTTTTTTCCCTTCATTTTCACATAGAGTGAATAAATTTATGGGTAATAATAATATTATCTAAGCTAAGATGACTTGGGATGAAACTATTCTAGCTAGGAGAAATGCACTCTGGTAAAAAAATTTAATTTTATTTGCCATAATTTTAGTCACAATCTTGTAAATAACATTACAAAAACTAATAGGGTGAAAGTCATAAATAGTCTTTGGATGGTCTTTTTTAGGGATAAAACAAGTATAGTACCATTTATATCCTTAATCATTTGAGGAGACACAAATACCTGTTTCACCAAGTCGTATGCTAATCGACCTGTAACATCCTGAAAGAACTAACCCTCACTTAACTAAGTAAATGAAGTTAATTAAGTAAACTAATGTGATGTGTGGTTACTGCCTACTAACAGGCCTTTTCGGTTGTAATTTTAGCCTTAAGATTGAGTCCGAAGCAAAGTCGAGCCCCCAAGGAGTCAACAAGTGAGAAAAACAAAAAGAATGCTCTGCACCACATGCTGCGGCATGTGCATGACACGGCATAGGTCACGAGCCATTAGATCATGAAGATCCCTTCTCTATGGCACATGCCACAGCGTGTGGGGATAGGCGTTATAGCACATACTGACGAATTTGAAGAAATAAGAATGCAAAACTGATAGAAAACAAAGGAGAAATAAAAGAGGAGACAAGGAGCTTGTGGAAACCTCTACTAGGACTTGGGGGTTTTAATGCATTGAGAGTATTTTAAAGCTTTCAAGTACTAAAGGTAAGATTCCTAAGCTCTTTCCCTCTTTTCCTCTTGTATTTTCTTGGATTAGAAAGTTAGGGTTTAGTTGATAAAGATGATTTTCGATCCATAAAAATTATAGGTCTAAACCCATTGACTTAAATAGCATTTATGGAAGTTGTTAAATTTATTTAAATATAGAATTTATGGCATTATGAGATTTAATAGTTATTGGGTAATAAATACCTAAAAATCCACCATAAATTGGGCATTTAGAATAATGTGATGCCATTAATGGCTAGTTAGGAGTTTAATGAGGTTAATTGGAATTAGAGGAAGCTAATGAACCCTATGAGTACCTTTATATATGAGGAAAATTGAATAGAGAGAGTGTTGAAGTATAGTGATAGATATTGAAAATTATCCAAAAAGGGATGTTGATGTTCTATATTGTGATTAAATATAGAGTTATCACATTTGGAACCATTCAAACTTCATGAAAGCTTTAGAAGTGTGTATTTAAGGGGTAAACCTTTGACCTTTCAAAGGTTGGAGGTAACTAGGGAAAATCTTTCTTATGCTTTTATATGTTAATTGATTTATTGATTTAAATATTATAATTTAAGTGTGTGAAATCATTTGACATGTAAGTGTGGCATAAAATATTTAAAAATCAAATATTGTGTTTCTATGGAGTTCAATGACTTGACTAGTATAAAGATCAATTACTGTGTAAATTGTGAAGTTCAATTATCTAATGTGTTTATGGAGTTTAATAAAATGTGTGCAATGAGTGTGTTAATTATGGAGTTCTATGAAAGTTTACAAATGGAGTTCAATGATGTGTCATTATGTGTTTCGAAGATGATTTTGTATAATGTGAGTGCAATAAGGATATTAAGCATGCTTGTGTAGTGATTACTTGCATGCTATGTAATATTGCATTTTTATGCACTACGTGATCATGTGAGGTAGGATTTAGCTTAGGAAGAGGAGTAGTGAGTTTAAAATCTATGTGATAAGGCTTTTATCAGAGCTTGATATTTTTTCTAGATTTTTTCACACTTATCGTCCTACTTATTTGATGAGGGACTGTCTCACTTATTCAATAAGGGACTTAAACCTCATTAGTTTTTTACTTGTTTGACAAGGAAGCTAGTATATAGAGAATGACACCCCACAATGTAAGATTTGGGGAAAACCGTGACCCATAAGTGAATTAGGCAACCTTGGTTAGGTGGCCATTATGCATGATTGGCTAGGGTAGTCTTATCTCATAGACAATCCTATTGAGTTATAGCTTATGGTTTCGTATTAGAGGCATAAAGAGAATATAAGGGAGATGTAATCATGCATATTATCATATTGTAATGAAAAGGTCACATGGTTTTCTGCATTATGACCCTTGTGATGAAAACATGTGATTAGTGTTATGATAATGTGAAAAATGAGATATTAAGTTATCATTCCATGATTATATGCTCGGAATGATGTAAAGTGCCCTTGAACATGTTACACTAATTTGTGAATGATAGTAATTGCCACTTGTATTTAGATTAATTGACATGCATTAGTATGAGTTAGATAAATCTTGGTTACTGAGTAGTTGTACTTGTAACATCTTGAATTTCAATCTTAGGAATTAGTTGTTAATCATGGGTAAATTAGTGATTAGTGGGTTAATTGTGGTTTGGATGTTGAGTTAGTGTTTTGTATTGTTTGGATGTTATATTGATAGGATTAAAGGGTAGAAAGATAATCCAGGACATAACGTGCAAGCACAAGTAAGATTGAACTCACCGTGCCACGCATTACAGCAGAAGTTGTGTGCACCGTGTGCATCATTTAGAGATCACTTAAAGTTGACATGATCAGCTCATGAAATTAGAAGAGGAAGTGTGAAAAATACATTTAGAGGGGAAGAGAAGGCTAGCTCTGCTAGGGCAAGCAATATTTAGAGCTTTAGAATCTACTTCGATTAGTAACTTGTTGGGTAAGTATTGTGCAATCCTAAGCTTCAATTCTACCTCTTTTTCATTAAATTTCATCAGTTGAGAAATTAAATCATGAAGTTCTAAGGTATTATAATCTAAAAGAAAGGGTTAAAATGGGCTATCAAATATAGAACTAAGGTTTTATGACTAGTATGGAGTTGAATGATTGAGCTTTGAGAGTTTAAGCTCAAAATAGCCTAAGAAAGTTAGGTTAAATGGTGAATTTGGGTGGATGAATGTGTTGGAAGATTGTTATGGTTGTTTGAGTAGCCTATAGGGCTAATGGCTATAAATAATGAATAAGTCAATTCAAAAGGGTTCAATTGAACTGTTTCATGTGTTAAGGGATTCGGTTTAGCCAACCAAGATGATTGTATAATGTGTTGATAGAGTTAAGTTGTCAACTAAGATGTATAAGTATATATGAATATGAGAAAGTGAATTGTATTGTGAGAACTTGCTTGTGTGTATATATATGGTGTTGTATTATATTGAGGGTACCCCAGTGGAGGGTACGTGGGTAGGCCTAAATGCGAACAAGCAAGTATATGTTGTTATGTAACTTGTTCCACTTGTATATATGTAAATTGATGTGATAATTATATGTTGATTGTAAATTATGTTGTTATGTGAGAACTTGACATAAATCATGAGGATCCCATTTGAAAGAGCCTAGTATGTTGTGATTCCCAACCATAGGTGAGGCGGAGCTCTATATGTAAGAATTAAAGAGTTGAAAGTGAAACAAGTCTAGTTGTATATATGTGTATATATGTATTCCTCATATAAGTTCATAATTCTGTAATATGACTTTGAAAGACCAAAGTGGGTTAATGATATGATATATGTGATATGTAGTGTCAATCAGATATATGTGGTCCTTTCAAACTTGGTTCAAGGCCCGAAGTGATTTAATGGGACAAGAAATGAAAATTGAGCACTTAGGGTGCAAGTTTTTGAAACAAAAGTAACTTTTTGCACCATGGTGTCTAATTTTAGATTGGACCGTCAGATCAAATCCAAACTTATTCCATTAGCTAGTTTATATTATAAGCTTCGTGTAGGAGCTTGAATTAATCGAATGTCGGATGTGAAAATGGCACACATCGGAGGTTCATTATTTTTGCTGTCAAATGACAGCAGAGAATTTAGACTAGCACGCCACAGCACATGGCATCTATAATATCCTCCTCCTTTTAGTCCCATAATTAAACTCAAGTCCCAATTAATTAGGAAATAAGATTATAATAATCATCAAAATATAAAATCCTCATTAGTTAACAAAATGGGGATCCCAAGTTTATAAAATTAAAATCATTTTAAAGTTCACAATTACACGAAGCAAGGGATTATTGCATAAGTGAGTGCATTTATTTAAGAATTTGAAATAAAAGAAATTCTGAAAAGTTTTGAGGCGTGTGTCGCAGATTGTTGAACATGCACCGCAACATGTTCGCCTCTGTGACACGTGCCGCGGCTCACGACACGATGCATCACAGTGCAATTGCACAAATTTTGATAGTGAATTCTACTGTCAATTTTGATAGCATTAGGGCTAACTTTTAACGCGCCCTAAATTTCCATTCGACGTCCGAATGATGAAAACTAGGTGTCTGCAGAAAGCTCTTTCCAAGTTCTAACTAATGGCATTAGTCTCGAACTTAAATTCTTCTTAAAATAATAATTGAACACCCTTTTCAAAACTTACACTTTTATAACAAATTTCATAAACTCAAGTGTCCAAACCAACATACCGAGGACCAATAGCCACCAATACTAATATGACTAGATACAAATCCTCAAGACTAACTTGTGTAATGCACCATAATATAAGGAATATTTGCAAATTAAATTTTTATTACTCAACCCCTTAAACTCAAAAATATAAAAAGGAAGAGTTTACCATAATTGTCATCAAGTTCTCCCAGATCATCACATAATATTCTCTACCCTTATTTGCATTAATATTTTAGCCCTGCTATCATAACACATAATCATCAACTCCCTCTTTAGGGCCCAAAATACCATTACAATTTACATTTCACATAATGCAAGTAAGTAACAAAACAGAAATCCTTGTTGGCAATTAAAATTGTCATACACATAATTTTAATCAAAATAAGGAGGCCTACTACAAGGAATCACGATCCTAAGCCTTTGGGTGTTTTTCTCTATCCATACCTTTTGAGCTATTTTCTGTAATATTGAAGATAATGGAGTGAGTATAACTATTTAGTAACCAAGATCCGACTAACCCATACTAATATATATCAATTAGTTTAAATGCAAGTGGCAGTTAATATTAATACTTTAACCCAAGTGAAACAATTGAGATTAGATATTCATAATTCAGCTCATATAATAGCATTTACTTGGGAAACAATGCTTTTAGCACTTTTTATATAAATAGAGTTAGTCACACAAATCATTGACAAACATAATGGCAGAAATTAACACTCAACTCAAGATATCATCATTATGGACTTAATATAAACAACAAGTGCCTTTACTTACTATATGCATGATCACACCTCCCTTATATCCTCCTTATTTCTCTGACACGAAACCGTGGCCTATAACTCAATGGGATAGTCTATATTCCTTGACTTTCCTAGCCTAAATGCTTGTGAGGGGATTACTCAACCAAGGCATACTCAACTCACTTATGGATCATGGTCTCTCCCATTTCTCATGCCATAGGGTGTCATACATCCTAAACTAGCCTCCTCATTGTACTGGTAGATAGCTAGCTAGGTTTGACTCCTTCGTTGAACAAGTGAGACAGTATGGATAGAATCAATCTAGTAAAACCATCACATGGATAGGCCTTACCACGTGGATTTCATCATCTATTTCGTTTCCTTGGTGAACTCCCACCTCTCAAATCATGCTATGCACATTCATGTCATAACTCACTCATATACAGTTCATAGAACTTCACATATCAATTTTCATTGAACTTCATCATTATACTATCATTGGACTTCTCAATCACATTTCATGAAATTTCAAACTAAACAAGTCGTTGAACTTCAACTTCATAATTATTGTACTTCACACTTTCAAAATCATTGCACTCCACTATTTTAAAACATTATTGAACTTTTCTTAAACAAAGATTCATGTTACTTTTGAATTTGTAAAATCATTGAACTCCCAGTAAACATTAATATGAAAATCCTCCACTATTGTTCTCAAGGAAATTTTACATCACAAAGCATAAAACTCATAAATTGGATCTAGTGGATTTCTTAACAAATTAAGCCACACTTGCATTTCTATTTATTTTACACATTCCAATGATAAATCATAAATCAATAAACTAATAAACACACACAAGCATAAGATAGAATTTCCCAGTTACCTCAAACCTTTGAGAAGTCAAAGGTTTCACCACCTCAACTACTCACTCTTAAAGCTTCCAAGAAGCTTGAATGGTGTCAATGGTAGTTACACTACAAGCATATACCATGATAAATATTAATATCCATTTTTAAGCTATATTCCACTAACATTTCACCATTTTTTAATACTCAAGATCTATTCTTGGCTCATGTAAAAGTAGCCGTAAGGCTTCTTAGCTTCCTTTAACTCTCATTAATAATATTGAGATCTTAAATGGGTATTAATGAAACCATATTATTCCCAACTACTAAATTTATAGGAATTTCAAACATTTAATATCCTCCAACTACCAATCATCATAAAACCATTAATATCAAGTTTACTTAGCTCAATCTACTCCCATTAACTCTATTTAAGTCAATGGGTTCGGACCCATAACTTCTATGGATCGAAAACACCATTAACAATCAAACTTAACCTCTACCATCAAGAAAATGGAAGAAGAGAGGAAGATTTAAGAAAGAAAGCTTACCTTTGGTGTTTATGAGCTCTAAATTACTCCCAATAATTAGTTTCTTCAAGCCCTAGCTTAGCTCTTTTATCACTTTCTTGGTTTCTTTTATTTTCTCTTTTCTTCTACTACGACTTAATACTACAAAATTCTGACCATGCTCTATGGTGGACACACAATGCGCTATGGCGCATAGCATAAAGAGCCTCTTCCAGTTATATTGTCACAGAATGTGGCGTATGGCACAGAATCACTCCCTTCAGAAATTCTTCCTCTTCCATTCTTGGGTGACCTGATTTTCCTTTGAACCTGCATTTATAACTGAAATCAAGACCAAACATGCTCGTTAGGCCTCTCTTGCCACACACCCCACAAATACACTTAATTAATCTATTTGAACTTAATTAATCTTAATTTAAAGTTGAGGATGTTACAGCATCGTACATCGCAGCGCATGACATAAAAAAGTCGGGCATGTGGCTCTATATCACACGTCGTGGTGTACTTCCCATTTTTAGGATTGAAGAGTTATGTGTTGTTAAGTCATTTTGACTGCGTTTGTGCTTCTACTAGCCCTCTTATTTAAATATGTGTCTTAAGAAGTCAGGATCCCGCGATTTGAAAACAAATAAAGGGCTATTACTCTAATATTGGTGATTTTGATTTGTTGGTTTTGTGGTTTGGGATGGTAAAGTTTGGACTGAGTTGGAACTTTACAATACTTACCCGTTTCTCTTCAATATTATAAGAACTAGTTCATCGAGACACAATTGAGGAAAACAAACTGAGGCTTAGGATTTTGTCTTAAAATTGTAGGCCTCTTTTAATTTGAGTATTTTATGTGTATAATTATTGATGATATTGCCAATTGAGAGTTTATATATGCATTTACTTGTATTATGTGTTGTTTTATTAAACTATGTATTTTAGGCTATAGGTTAAGTATATATGTAAATTATGAAATGTAAAAAGGGCTAAAATACTAATGCAAGTAAGAAGTGGGTAAAAATGTGAATGTTGTTGAATGACTATGAGGTTTATGACATTGAGGCTCCCACTTCTATTTTTTTGATTAAGGGGTTGAGCATTAAAAATGTGTTACATATGATGTTTTTAAGATATAGTGTATTGCACAAGTCCGTTATGATCTATTGAGTGTGATCGGGGGTGTAAATTAGGCTTCTGGCACTTGCAATGAAATTTAGATACCCAAGTTATGTTTAAAATGTAAAAATGAGTATTATGAGAAATGGATGTCCAATTTCTAATTGAGGAATAACTTAATTGTGAAATTAGTGTCATTAGCTAAAGTTAAAAGAAAGCTCTCTATAAATAGTTAGATCAACTCAAAAGGATGTTGGACAGAGAAATAGGGTGTGTTGGTATGCAATATGCCCGATGTATGGCACAGAGAGAAACAAGCTATGGTGCACGAATGACAAGCCATGGCGCATGTTCATTTTTTATACTATTTCACTTGTTTCAACTTTTATGCAAATAATTTGACTCTATTTAGATTCTCATGCTTCCACATACCATTTGCACTTTAATTTATACTTGTAAAGATGTTTTGTCATGTGAGAAATCTTTGAAAACTTGAGATCCTATTTTGATAAATGTTACAAACTTAGTAAATCTTATTTAGGGTTAATTCCTTGATCACCTTGAATTTGAAGTTAATTGAAAAATAGTAAGCGAGACCTTACACAAGCAACATGCCCCCACTGAGTCTTGTTAAATAATGTATTGAAACCATCAAGACCAGGGGATTTAAGACTTCCCATGTCAAAAATAGCTCTCTTAACCTCTTTATCATTGAAGCAACCAGACAAGTTATCAAGTAAAGAAGAATTAATCTTTGGATAATGTGAGATAGTCATCAAATCATGTCTAACTCCAGCCTTTTCATTAAAGAAATTCCTAAAGTATGAAATAGCAATCTTCTGAATTTAATCCACATCATAAGTCCATTCTCCATTTTCATTATGTATACTCGAGATTTTGTTTCTCTTCCTTCGTGCATTCAACCTCACATGAAAGTACTTAGAATTTTTATCCCCTATTTGAAACCACTTACATTTAGTCTTTTGTGCCCAAAGAAGACTCTCCTAGTACAAAACTTCTTTAAGCTCAAGCCACAATTTAGCTTGAATCAATTCAGTAGCATAAGGAGAACAACTTGAATAATTATTTCTAGCCAAACCCTTTATCTATAACCTCTTTTTATAGCCCAAATATCTAAATACCTCCTCCCTCCAAATATGAATTTTAGAAGTAAGCTGGAAATATTTTCTACCTAGCTTTCTATTTCTTGCCAATTATCTTTAACAAAATGGTAAAAATCATCATGAAGCACCCAAGAAGCTACAAAACAAAATGGTCTATCCTGAAGTTTTCTTTGAGTCTCTTCCTCCACAAGTTTAAGTAGAATCAGATGGTGATCAGACTTAAAGAAAGGAAGTTAAAAACCTTAGCATTCTGGAACGTTTCATTACACCTATCATTAAAGAACACTCGATCCAATCTACTTTCACAGGTCCCCCTTTTCAAAGTGTAAAATGGCCTAGTACAATAAGATTCAAATAATCAACCTAGCTAATAAATTCTCAATCAGCGGTGCTATGAGAACTGCAAGTAGAAAACTGTTCATGGGAAAAAAGAACACAATTAAAATCTCCCCTTAAACACCATAGGTCATTGACTGAAGAACTAAGCCTATTTAATTGTTGCCAAACAACTTTACGATAAGCCAAGACAGGACTAGCATATACAAAAATAATAAAATAAAATTTAGAGCCTAGAACAATTTAAGTATGAATAAATTGAGGGTGACTTTCAATAACTTCAACTTTCCAATCTCCCTCCTTCCAAAAAAACCATAAGCCTCCACTAATATAGATTTGGCCAAAGAATTGCTTTTAGCCCACTTGCTCTAGTTTCCAAAATAGTTATAAAACCTAAATTATGTTTTTTGGTTAACTCCCTTATGAGACCAGCTAATGGTCTAGCCCCTGTACCCCTTGTATTCTAGAATAAAATATTCATAAAGACACCTTAAAAGAAATTTGGGCTACAATGCCCTCATCCTTATCCATCATATTATTAGAATTACCTAAAGAAGTATGTTGATTCATCATAATCTCTTCAACGTCATTTAACTTTGGGCCCACAACAGTATTAGATTGAGCATCCAATCTTGTATCCATTGATCCAACCCAACACCTTGCATTGTGAAAAATATCATTAGACCCAACACCCAAGCCCATATATTCCTTCTCTCCCTAGTCCGTAAAGGTAAATACCATATCACTAGAATTTGGATCCCCCTTCTCCAATACATTAAATTGGTTAGCCAAATTTACATCATGTGACTTAGCTTGATATTTCTTACATGTCCACATCCACTTATTAGCAAGAGGAATATTCTCTTTAGCCTTTTCTTTTATTCTCAAAACCCTTTTCCTTTTTTCTCCAATAGCCACCCACTCAAATTTGCTCTGATTAGATATATCCTTCTTGAAATTTTGTGATCCAATTTTATGCTCAAAATAATTACCCTCTAATTTTTTATGCTCTTACTTCGCCTTCTCTCCCTCTAAACCTTTTGCTACATTATTTGAAGATCCCTTCAAATCCGCCCTCATAACTGTCGCCCTGAAATCTCGCCTAACCAAGATCTCTTACCTGAAGATATTCACCTCTGACATATCTGACACAACTTTGGCATCTATATTTTCGGCAGCCTTATCACTCTTCCTAGACTCTTCAGACGAAGGATTCCCCTTTGTTGTATTTTGAAGAACTATTAGATCAACTTGTATCAATCCAATCTCCTTGTTTCTCACTACATTAGCCTGATCAGTGACTTTCTGTGGACATACATCTCTATGATGCCCATACATTTCACAGTGAAAACAAACAAGATGTTGTCCCTTGTAAGCTATCTTATACTCTTCCCTACACCAAGCAAAAAAAAAAAGGTAGCAAAGTTTTGCTAAGATTTAATTCAACACAAATTTGAGCAAACCCTCCTTTATCTAATAATGAAGTTGATTGATCAATCTTCAAAGATTTCCCCACCATGTTGCCTATAAGGCACATAGACTCAATATTATATAGTTCTAAAGGAAGATCTGCCACTTGAATCCAAGCAACAATCTTCCTTTGTCTTTCAACCTTCTATGGATTAAAGTTGGGTCTCCATTTCTAAACTAATAAATAATGATCATCAATCATCTACAGCCCTTCTTGATAAGCATAATCAAATCCTCCTCCTTTAAGAAAGACATCACAAAATAACCATTGTTCAAAGGAGTGATACGTATAGGCTTAGACAATTTCCATATGTGAATCAGTCTTAGACATAGAAACTTGAGAAGAACATTTCAACCTAGAGGTTTTTATGATCAAAGAATTTTTCCAAGGTCTACACCATTCCTCATACTTCTTAGTTGAAACCTTTAACTCCAGGAACCTAACTTTCCTAAGTTTAGGCAGAACATCCTCCTCCTCTAAACTATCATCTCCTTCTTGCTCTTCTGAACTCACATCTCCTTCTCCCTTCTCTTCACATCCTTCTCCTTCTTGCTATTTGTTTTTGCAAAATACTTTGTCCAACCATTCATAATGTAATCATTAGGGTCATTCTAAGATAGAAAGCCAAAAGAATTCAGGCTTAACCAAGAGCCCTTATAAAAGACTCTTTTTTGATTCCCTATCACAGATGGAGATCCCATAGTCTTTTGCTCCTCTGAAGTCATTTGTTTTGATGAGAAAACAAACTCAAAGCCTGTCTTTTCTCCTCCAATATTCTCCATCTTACCATCACCCCTGCCGCTAGCTTCTCCATCACCGTAGGAAGCCTCCTTGCCTTCTGTCACCACTCTCTCTCTCTCTCTCTCTCTCTCTCTCTCTATTGCAATCTCTTTTTTACTCAAACAATTTTTACTCAACTCAAACTAACACAACAATGTCAATTTAAAATTCTAAAAAATGGTTATTAAAAAAATCTGAAAAGTTTAAAAATTTTCTCCAAATGAAAAAAGTTTTTAAGCCTTATTGATTTAATAGTCAGATCAAGAAAATGAAAGGGAAAAGAAAGGGGGAAAAAAGGGAAACACCCCACACCCTTGGGTCACCCATTGTTCCTCCACTCTTCTTTCTCACACCATTATTTAAAATAAAATCACCATATCATTTGCATTTAAAAAAAATCTTATTTAGGAAGATGCTTAAAAATTAAAAAATTATTAAATAATTTAAACAATACCAAATTTGGCATAAAGGGGTCATATAAATTTTATTTTCTTAGGCTATATATAAATTAAAAAACTTTTTTTTTGAAATGTTAATGATAAAAGATAAACCCCTTTCAATTTAATTAATACACACACGTATAAAAGAGATTGCTTGCAAGAAGATATGCGATTCTAATATTTGTTGTCATTGGCATCTTCAAATAATGAGTTAATTAATATTAATGGGTAACGTATGATTCCTTTGGCGGAAGACAAAAAAATATCCGGGCGTGTGGCTTTCTCTAATTTACATTTTTCAATGAAAGCAGACAATGACATCGAAAATTCCAATCACAATAAATAAATCAAAAATCCCAATAAACCAAAGTCTTCGGGTTGGGCCTAAAATACATTTATTTATTGGTCGAACCCTTTATATATAGAGATAATTCTACGAACCCCATCTTCACTCGGCGTGGTCGTCATCATCTTCATCTCTCTCTCTCTCTCTCTTACTCTGTTCATCAAGTTCATCAAACAGATAATTAGAAGCCATGGTCACACGCGTAATGCTTCAGAAACTCACCTTCTTGGGTCTGTTATATGCAGCTCTACTTATTTCTTCTTCTTCTTCACTGAATGATAAACTGTTAGATTCATCAAAGTTGGAGATGTTTGTGGACGAGGTTCCTGATATGCCCAGAATCCATGGCTACAAGCTCGATCATGGAGTCCCCAAACCCAAATCTCTTCATATCGGCATGTTCAAGAAGAACTGGGTACGTACGCCTTCATTTAATTTCCTTCACTTCTTCAATTTTTAACTCTTTTTATTATGAAATTATTATTGTTATTGTTCTAATTGAAATCTATATATATATATATATATATAGAATTTTTGTAAGTGCCTGAAGAATTTTTGTTTTTTTTGTTTTTGCCTCTTTACTTGCTCTGTGTCCATCGATACTTCCTAGAATAAAACAGACAAATATATGTGTAGTGTACATCGAAACTAGTGTTCGAGAGGTTGAAGATGATATATCTTGTTGAACGGTTCTTTACTGTCTTATACATCGTATGGTAATCGGGTCGCTACTACAAAAAGGAAAAAAAAAAAAAATTACCGGTTAAAAATAGTTTTTTATATTTGTTTCACAATCGGCATAGAAAGAAGGGATGTAAAAAAATTACACTGCTTTTGTAACCGGTGTGGAGAGTGGACTGTCTACATAGTTCAACAAAATTAATTAGTATTTTTTTTTTCGGCCAAACCTTATTAATTAGTATTTAAGGAGTGGTTTAAACCTTTAAGGTCAAACAAAATTAATGATAGCAATTGATTTGATTGGGCTTCAACCTACGAATCTTGTTCATTTAATTTGATTTTATTAATATAGCGTATCAGAGAGTGACAGATATGAGAAATCTACCAAATTTATTTTGAGTTGTTTTCTGATTTTCCCAACTCTTGGAGATGCTTATAAACTATTCTTATTCTCAAGGAAAAAGCCAACGGTTTGTATCCTTATAAGATGAATTTGGAATCTGCTTCTTCTCTTGTTTTGTCCACTGACCTCATAAAAAATCTTACAATTTTTTTTTTAAATAAGGAGCCCTGTTTCGAAAGTTTATAAAATATAATTACAACATTTAATTCTTTATTTTTTTATTATTTTGAAGGGTAAGACTAATATATAAATAAAAAATAAAAATATTTTACTTTAATTTCAAGAAAGATAATTAATAACAATAAAATTGATTCTAGATATATATTGTATTGCTATAAGCAATTAAAAAGGCCAGTCTAAGAATAATTCTTTTTGGACAACTAAGAGTTGGGAAAATTGAAACAAATATAGTCATTTATTCATTTATTTGTCTTTTCCCTTTTGTTTTCTTTCCGCTGTCCTGACCCTGTGCTAGTGTGGAAAGTTGCTCAATAATAACCAAAGTGTGATGGAAACAGCTAGCTTCGGCTCAGCCTTTTGAGAAATGATTCCAGAATGTTGTGGACCAATCTCTTGAGTCTCCGCTTCAAATCACAGTACCTTTTTTTATTTTTTTATCCTGAAAAAAATACTATAAAGTCTCCCACAAATATTCAAAATAGTTTGAAGATTTCATAAAATCTTTAAATAGCTGTCAAGTCTTTATAAATGGGGTAAATAAGATTAAAATGACAATGATTAAAATGATCATATTATAAAATGTCTTGCTGACAACTTGATAACAACTATACATCACAAGATAAAAGTTATTGGCAAGTGAGGTAATATTTGTTACTGACAGATATCTCACTTATCAATTACCTTTCTTTTATAATAAATAATCGCTGTCAAATTGTCAATAAAATATTTTATAACATAAACATTTTGATTATTGTTATTTCAATCATATTTACCCTGAAGTCTCCAAGTAACTTATAGATTTTTTTGGATTTGGTTAGAACTTTGGGTATTTTGAATGGTTGGGGAGATTTCAAGATGATTTTCTTTTTTTTTTCTTTGAAAGCTCATTTATTTGTCAACACCTATGAAAATCTCAAGGGCTCTTAAAGCTTCAGAATTGGATAAATACCAAAAGAATTTATTCCATCACAATATAGTTTAACTTTTTTCATATATGCCATCTACTCTGTCCATTCTACCACCTTTCATTATTTCTTCCAAATCCAAATAGGATTCTGCAGTGACCTGCACAGGGAAAATGACCCAGAAATTAAAATGTTTATATTTAATTATTATACTTATATGTAAGGGACTGGCATACATATTCTTCATCATTTTTAGTATTGTTTGGGTATTTCAGAAATTTCACAGGCATTTGCCTCCGACGCCTGTTTTCGCTTTCGGTGTGAATGAGCGTACAGCATCGGTCCCTGGTCCAACGATCGAGGCCATGCATGGTGTTGATACCTTTGTGACGTGGCAAAATCATCTCCCTTCAAAACACATACTCCCATGGGACCCAACAATTCCTACTGCCATTCCCCACTCAAAGAGGGGCATTCCTACAGTGGTTCACCTCCACGGTGGGATCCATGCGCCCCACAGTGACGGCAATGCGAATGCATGGTTCACTAATGGATTCAATGAAACGGGACCCACTTGGACTCGTAAGAGCTATCACTATCCTAACTACCAGCATCCGGGAAATTTGTGGTATCATGACCATGCCATGGGGTTGACCCGAGTCAACCTCCTTGCTGGCTTGATTGGAGCTTACATTATTCGTCACCCTTTGATCGAGGGCCCACTTGGTTTGCCCCATGGCGATGCCTTCGATCGACCGTTGGTGATTTTTGATCGTAGCTTTCGCACTGATGGTTCCATATACATGAATTCGACCGGAAACAATCCCACCATTCACCCCCAATGGCAGCCTGAGTACTTTGGTGATGCTATTATCGTGAATGGCAAAGGCCTCGAATGACAGTACGTCGTCGTAAATATCGATTCCGGATAATCAACGCAAGCAACGCTAGATTCTTTAAATTCTTTTTCACCAACGGCTTGGAATTCACCCACGTGGCATCAGATTCATCATACATCGAAGAGCCAGTGACAACTAAGGAATTTCTATTGGGGCCATCTGAGATCACAGATATGATTGTTGACTTTTCTCAATCAAAGAATGATACGGTTATCCTAGGCAACAATGCACCTTATCCCTACCCTTCTGGTGATCCAGTGGATGAATCTAACAGCAAGGTGATCAAATTCTTCATACAACCCAATCAAGAAGTTGACACGTCAAGGGTTCCCAGAAAGTTGATAAAATATCCCCACGTGGAATTATCCTGTGTGTCGCACACAAGGTACATTGCAATGTATGAGTACACAAGCGACATCGACGAGCCCACGCACTTGTACTTAAACGCAAAACCATATGAGGCCCCAGCAACAGAAACTCCGAAGGTGGGGTCCACAGAGGTGTGGTATGTGATCAATTTGACGGAGGATAATCATCCGCTTCACATTCATTTGGGATTGTTCAAAGTGTTGGAACAGACAAAGCTTGTGAAATCAGAAGATTTTAAGGATTGCATGGAGAAAAAAAAACGATGCTAAGAAGTGCCACGTGGACCAACATGCACGTGGCAAGAAACTAGAGGTTGCTGCTCACGAAAGTGGGTGGAAGAATGTGTACAAGATGGCACCTGGGTTTGTGACCAAGATTGTGGTGAGATTTGGGTACATCCACGCGAATGAATCATATGTCTTTGATGCAACTGATGAACCTGGCTACGTTTATCATTGTCACGTAAGTATTTATTACTATTCCCTTTAATTTTGTGCATTATTGTTTTAATTCTTATTCAACCCTTTTTTAAGATTATAAGACAATTTTAATTAATTTATATTCTCAAGAAAAATTAATGAATAAAATTTAAAAGTATACTCTTTTTTCATGTTTACTTTTACTTAATAGAATATTTTTTAATTTAAAAATTTTAATTACCGGGAATTAAAGATAATTTTGAGAAAAATCTTAATTCCTCCTATCTAAATTATAAGCAACTTTTAACTATAATCATTATATCAATGAAATTTAGCTATATTTATAGTTTTCTCTTTGGGAGAATGACAGTTAATTAGATCTCAAATGAATAAATTAATGACAGGTGGATCCCCGATATAAAATGTTTTATAAAATAAATTATAAATATCAATTTAAATAGTTATAAATAAAAAATTTTGTCATAATATAAAAGTTATATTTAAATTTAAATACTTATTTGTAATTGAAAATTTTGAATTTGTAATAATTTGAATTGATATTTTAAACTTATTTTTAAAAAATTTGATGAAAACTTAACTATCATTAATTATGTGTTTTGGAACCTAACTATCATTGTCCATTCTCTTTTTACCCTTAAGCTCCAACTGCCAATGATATAAGCTCACCAATAAAGTGATAAGAAGGTGATAATTCTTATATTATATTTCAAATTTTGGGTCTTTTCTGATAGAGGGTTACTTTAATAATCTATTCAGGTCTATTTTGAGGTTTTAAAAGTTTAATACCTAAATATGAAGTTTTTTTTTTTATCATATTTGAGGACTCTTAAAGTAAGGTTTAAAGCTTAGAAGAAGAATTTGAAATTAAAATAGACTTAAATTAATGCTTTAGAGGTATAAAATGTTTATTAGAGCCAGTGCTCATATAGTAAACTAAGTTAATAAATGCAAGGGTAAAATGAAAAGAATATTTTTTAAAAATAGTAAGCCTATTATATTTTGGATTAAAAATAGCTGAAAAAAAATAATTTATATTTTAACTGGAAAGTATTAATTATATCTGAAAAAAATTCAAATATTTTTGAACGTGATGTTTTAGAAAAAGTGTCTTATAATATTAAATGAGAAGTATTAATTACTGTTAATAAAAAAGTCATCTCTATCAATTAGCTGTTAACATCACAATTATTTGCAGATATTGGACCACGAAGACAATGTGATGATGAGGCCTTTGAAAATGATAAAGTGAGATTTATTATCGTGATCAACAATGCAGGTGATTAAATAAATGAATGTATTCTCTACGAAGGTTGAATAATTTAACAAAGGTATAGATAGTTGGTTATTATTAGAAGCTAAAAATTTGATGCTAATTAAGGAATATTAGGGGAGGCAGACTTACTCATTCGAAGTTATTTCGTCTCTACTCGTTTGAATAATAAAATGCCATAGCTTCTTAAGGATCAAGGGGAAACCAAGTTTTTAGACTACTTAATCCAGTCCAATCTTATAAAAAAATTATTTTAATATAATTTTAATTATTTTTAATATATTTGAATAAATTGAAGTTTGAACATAGTATTCTTTCATTTACATTTTACCTTTCCATATAATATAATTTAATTTAATTTGTTGCTAAATTATTATTGTAATGTAGATGAGACACATTGAAATTTGTCGAATGTTGTTAAAATTATGAATTTGAATCATTTAGATTGTAATTGAAGATTTTATTGTGGGATATTGTTGTGGATTTTTTATTATTATAAGTATTTTTATTATATTAATTGAATTTATTATATTGAAATGAATTGTTGCCTCTCTTTTTTTTTTTTTAAAAAGAACCCACCCCAAATTTAATTTGGGTGTGCTTCTTTGTCATAAAAATAAAAAAAATTAAGTGAATATTAGACTAATAAAACGAGTCTCCCAATTATATGAACTAAGTCTAGTCTAATTAATCTCAGGCTACAACTGAATCAAATCAAATTAGGGGTTGCTTATCTTGATTTTTTTTTCCTGAAAGAGATCAAATTTTAGATTAGATTCAAATTCTATTTTATCTAGTCCTTCATGCATCCCTTGATATGGCCACTCGCAGCGTGGTCTGGTTTTGTTGTCACACGGTAATTGTAATACTCATCCTTATATGTTGGCATTTAGACCATTTAATTGAGATTTGAATGGTAGAAATTTAATTTTTAAATTACAAAATAACAGTCAGAATATTATTTTAATTTTAATAAATAAAAATATAAAAATAAAGTGATCATACAAAATTGAATAACTGAGAATTAGATTAGATGCTTATCCTTTCAATTTAATACAAATTTACAATCATGGTAGAGAAAATTAAAGATCTTTTTTCATTTTTGGGACCGGAGAAAGAAAAATAAAGATGTGATGTATCAATGTCACGGGCAGAGTTCACGAGTCACGATGACATCTGTGAGCTAACATAGTAACATGGCAAAAAGACTACTCTGGAGCCAATTCTAATTCTGGTGACTGAGTTCATTTTAAAATCACTATAAAATCAAAGTAAACAAACGAATAAATAAGATCTTATTTAATTTCTGTTCTTATTTTTTATTTTTAATTTTTTTTGCATTATTATTTTAAAAATTTTTTAAAACAAAACAGAATGAAAATCTATTTAATTATATTAATTTAAAAATAACTTAGAATTTAAAAAATAGGCTGAGAATGATAGTTATAGATGATTAATGATAATGGTTTATAACAAAAAGTGATCAAGTTAATTGTAATTTTTAATAATCAAATGTATATATTTTAAAAATAAAAAAAATAATTTGAAGTTATTTCTGTTTTTTGGTTTATGTTAAAAATAAAAATGAAAACAAATATGGAAACAATTAAATTTAAAACACTTATTCAAATGAGTTTTTAAGCTTTTTGGTTTTCGGAAAACAACAAGCTGTTCTTACAAGAATAAAACAAACAAGTCTTAAAAGTCACTCGTTTTTGACGATAAGAGTTAAATTAAAATGTCATAAAATTTTTAAAAAATGTTTACATAGTTGGATATAATGAATCAGATTAGTCCCATCTACATGACACTATTACAAAAAAAAAGATATATTTAATTATTAATTTTGTCCTTAATTATTTGACTATTTAATTATAAAATATGGAGGCGTTGTATAAAGAATGAGAACTTAGGTGATAGTTAATAACCGTCTGTTAGTAAAAAACAATCAGGCGTGGTGTTGCGAGGCATGCCAGAGATGCTGAGCCTCAATTGATAATAAAAAAGCCTCGAGCTCCCTTATCACAATTCACTCGAATGTAAAAGATACACAAGGCTTTAGTAGAACAATTATTTGATTTTTATAGAAATGTGAAAAGTTATAAGTCTAGTGGGATAAAAGCTTGTTATTGTTGTTGTTGTTGTTGTTGTGAAAAGTTATAAGTCTAAATTGAAAGTAAAAACTGATAAAACTAAAGACTAAAGGTGTAAAAAAGCAAGTCTTTGATTGAGTGTTTATTGTTCTTCTTCTGTGTCTTCGTCTTCTATTTATAACGTCAAAGTGGTGGTAGCTTCTCCCTTAATATCTAGCACACTTTGCCAAGGAATTAAGGATCTCACAAAACTCATGACACGCTCTTTATTCCGTGTTCTCCTTTTTGGTAATTAGCCCGTATCATTAAAATACTTGGGCACGATGCTCGTAGATTCTGGAATTACTTGAAATTGTGTCTTCTTATGCCAATAGTCCACATTTGTAACTTGTGGGATTTCGGCATGTTTATTTTATCATGGCCTTTGTTAAGCTTTGGAGTCGGCCCCTTTATTCATATTAGGTCTGAATTTTCAATTACACAATCCAACTAGCTCTTTGACCTATTTGAGCAATGTTTATATTTTAGCTTAAATAATGCCCCCGCGTGCCAATGGCTGATAACGTAAGTCACATGGCACGTTTGAAAAACTGAAATGTCACTTTGTCTCTGAGCTCCCTTTGTTAATATAAACTTATTTCTTTTTTTCATTACTTCTCTTGCCTTTTTTGCCGTTTCTTGACATTCAAGCATTTTCCTCCCTTGTTCCAATCTTTCCTTTTCTCTTAAATGGCTTCCTCCACTTCTGTCGTTGCCTCTACTATTGCTCCATCTTCCACATCCTTTGAAAGTTTTCTTGATTCACTGGCCACTATTCGAAATCTTATTGCCTCACTCAGCAGATTTGTAATGATACATATTTGATTGTTTAAAATCCTTATTTCCCCTTAATTAGCCCTTATTTTGATATTTCTTTATTTTCATTACAGGAGAATTCTTTGTTCCATGATTCTATCACTTTCTAGTTAGCTTTTTACTTCTCCTTTTAGCCCTTCTATTTTATTGGGGGAAATATACTAACTATTCATTGTTTTTAGTACTTCTTTTGGAGTATTCAAATCTCTAACAAGAGCGATATCAGGTACTTGACCATTTCTCCTGACTTGTCGAAAGTGACTGCCCTTACCTAACCAAATCTATGGCCGCTGACCTTAGTCTGAAACTTAATCTTGGCTAGGATGACCTCTCCTTTCCTGAGTCATCTTGCCAAAAGCTCAAGAAATGGCCTCGATCTCATCATGCTTAGGTTAATTAGGTAAGACACTTGAAGGAGGCATATGCACACTAGTGGAAGGAGATAGATCTCTATGACCTTATTTTCTGTTCTTAGCCGATGTCAACATCCCCGGTCGATCTGCTGACAGCCTTTTTAATTTTATGGGCTCCAGGCTACAACCCTTTATATTTGACCTGAGTCCCATGTTCATCACATTATGAGATGTCTTCATGTACTTAGGGCTACCTATCACGAGGAGGAGAACTTCTATGAAATCCTCGAGAAGCATGACTCCTACATCACCCTCTCGGCCAACTTGGAGAGCAAAATTAGGAGCACTGGCTTTTACATGAAGATCATAAAGTTATTCTTCGAAAGCTGGTCAATGAGCTTGTCAACCATACAGATCACCTAGTCTTCATCAAGATCCTGTTGTTAATGGATCCTAGTCCCCGGGGTGGGAAGCCTGTGCAGCTGTACTTGAGGATCCCCACTCCCTCTTCTATGACAATTAGATACCTTTGGGGATAATGTTTTGTGCTTGCCTCTATGAAGGCATGAGGGAGTTGCTAATGAAGAAGCCCTTCAACAACTTTCATGGGCTTATCTGGTCTTTGAAGTTATGGATAAGGGCTTATTCCTTCTTCTCTGTCGAGAACCCTTCCTTGAAGATTCTCATGCCAACCACCCCTTCACTTACCTTATAGGTGGTCATTGCTGACTGACTCGAAGAACTTCTTCGAGTTCTTCAATCAGTAAAGCTGGTCTTTACGAAGGACCTTAAAGGCTTTCAATATTCTGAATACTACCTTCTTACCTAGTATAAAACATCTAGTAGACCAAAAGAATAAGCTCGCCCCATTGCTAAGGGATGAGGTCTTCCTTTCAGCCACTACTCCTAGAAAGATGTGGCTATCGTACATTAGCTTCCTCTCCAAGTCTTTAAAGGTCTACTTGGAGTTTTATTATCCTTAACTGGTGGAGGGCTAGTTTAGATTGAGCCAATGCATCCCTTGAGGGTTGTCCCCTCAAATTAGTGTAGAGCTGCTGGACTAGGAGGCTATTGACCATAGAGTCATCCCACACACAGCCCAAAGGCAGTGCAAGGTAGAGCCTTGTAGATAGAGATGCCTACCTTCACTTCATAAATGGTAGCCCTAGTGCTTTAGGCGCATAATAAAGAGCCATACCAATAAGTATGTCTCTTGTGTTCCCTTTTCTTCCACCTTTCCTTCTTTCACATTATAATGTAGTCTAACTTATTTTAACTTTTTATAGTCATGATTTGGACACAATCACACGTGTTGATGACCTTCGTGAAAGGAAACATCAATGCCCTCACTACTTTAGAGACCTAGACGGCCCCCCTCACTAAGGGACCGTGTTCCAAGGAATGGAGTTAGACAATGCATTCTCCTAAATCTTAGTCCTGAAGAAGCTTGGGGCCAAGAAAACTCACCCTTCAAGTTTCCTGGACAAAGGAAATGGCCCTTGACAAGAGGAAGTGAGTTTTGTCTCCTTCACCCCCTCTCATCGATCAACCTTCCTTCACCTTTTTCTAGCCAAAACTACTTCCTACACGGGAAAGCGCATGCATAAGTACTAGCGGACGATGATCTTGTCGATAAATGTGACGATGATAGGGTGAGTCCCCTTTCCTATGGAGGGGGTAGAGACTCAGCTCCTAAA